>NC_064644.1:621646926-621941926 GCF_023864345.2 Schistocerca serialis cubense | reverse complement strand
TTGTGTGTGGTCAATGAGGGGTAAATAAGAGGAAAAGGAAAATGCATGGGTGGGATGGGGGGAGGGAGCCTTGTGAAAATGCAAAGACCACTGTCAGACTTTAGTCACAACAGACATGCCGATAGAAGTTTACAATGTCATCTCTCCTTAGTTGCTCAAGAGGAGACCAAAAGCACCAGCTTCAAATACTTTCTGATTCAGCAGCTCACAATCAAATAATACAGAAGAGAAAAAAAAGAAAAAAACCTGAGTAGTCCACTATGCCTCACTAATGAACTTATTGGTGTGCAAATTGTGTAAAACGTGCCTTGCAGGGAGAGTATCTTGTGGATATACAGAAAATGGCCAGCAGTCATCAGGAAAAAGATAGAACAAGATAGCAAAGGGGAAGTCCATAATCATAACACAGGACTAGAAAGGAATTTGCCAGACATCAGACAAATACAGATAAGTGGAAGGTGGGAGGTGGGGGGTGTCTGAAGGATGTCACTCAGTGGGAATCTCATGGGAGTGGAGGAAACCAAGAAGGGATTTAGGTGACACATCTCATGATGTAGAGAAAGTTTTTTACAATTGTGGTTCTTAGATGTTGTACACATTCCAATCCCCAACTACATGCACCAGACACTCATTTAAATCTGAAGTTTAGTGGTCACTGTGCATCCACAAAAAGCTGAACATCGGTTGTAAGTCAGCTGGAGTGAGATATGAGCTACCAGATCCATTTGAAGGACACAAACAGGCATTGGGTCTGCCTGGTGAATTGAGAAGATTAGCAAAGAAAAGTTATTTTTTGTCTCCAGACATTAATAGACAGGATGAGCCTATCTTCAGATAGTATCTGACTTGGTTATGGAGTTCTTATCTTGAATAAATTTGTTTGATGCGTAGTTCACTCCTCAATATTTTCCATATAAAATTATGTTCTTTCATGGGCCATTTGATTCTATTCTTGTGTATAGTATAAAATGTATTATGATATGGGGTTCTAGGAGATACAGGAAGTACACAGTACATAATAAAGCTGGGATTCCAGAGCTAGTTATGTAGAATTGGGAATGAAAATTTGGCAAATGAGATAAAGGTCTAATGTAAAGGCTTGGCAAATGTTTTGTCTGGAGTGTGGCACTATATAGGACAGAAACATGGACACTGTGATGAGAGAATGAAAAAACGTTAGAAGCATTTGAGATGCGGATGTGGATGAGAATGGAGAGAATAAGCTGGATGGAAAGAGTCAGTAATGAAGGAGTACTGGAAAGGGTTGGCGAGAGAACATGTCTGTTGAAGGTTTTAAGAGAAAGGAAATAGAACTGGTTGGGACATTCAATGAGAAGGGAGTGCTTGCTAATAGATGATTTGGACGGATTGGTGTTGTCATAACAGCCGTCTGTGTCATGTCTGCTGTGCAGTGAGCTACATTAATTTAAGTATTAACTGTATTTTTCTTACTTGTCACTTCTTCTGTGTGTTTTTGCTTTTACGAAGCTTTAATTGACGAGTGCTACTAATAGTGTCCCAACGATTTCGTGTTTGTTTCGAATACAGTCAGAGAGAGTCCCTTTAGTCAGCCACAGTGCCAGTAGTGCTAGTGTTTGTTTACAATACAGTCCAGAGACAGGTAGTGCTAGTTTCATTGTTTTCTACAAGAAGTGTATAGTAACAACAGTTTAGTCAAATATCAGCCACCTTTAGTGAATTAGCAGTCTAGTTAAAAGTTGATTAACTCTCTACAGTAAATTGATTTCTTATGATGGATAGGATGTGCGACTGCTGTGTACGGACGCAGGAGGAGCTGGCCACTGTTCGCAAACAGCTGAATGTGTTGATAGCAACGGTCAGCCATCTTCAGGCTGCTGCCTCGGAGTGTAGCAGCAGTGGGGAGTCTGGTGCATTGCATGGTACACCACATGTGTTACATGCTTCACCCATTGTCACTGCTGTCAAGACATCTTCACGGGTACCGGGTACGGTTGGGCCATCCTCTCCCCAAGGGGAGTGGCAGGTTCAGCGGCGTTCATGGTGCACGAGGCGGAGGGTCAATGTGCAGGCTGGCCGTGTGGCATCACCCGCTCTGCCTGTGAGTGGACATGTGGCCGCTCCTTCAGCAAGGTCTGAGCAGGCACACGGGGGGAGGGGTTTATTAGTGATTGGGAGCTCCAACGTTAGGCAGGTGATGGAGCCCCTTAGGGAAATAGCGGAAAGGTCAGGGAAGAAGGTCAGTGTTCACTCTGTCTGCTTGCCGGGGAGGTCTCATCTGAGATGTGGAGGAGGCTCTGCTGGCGGTGATAGAGAGCACCGGGTGCACCTGACTGCAAATTGTTGCTCATGTTGGTACCAATGACTCCTGCCGTCTGGGTGCAGAGATCATCCTCAGTTCATACAGGCAGTTGGCGGAGATCGTGAAGGTGGAAAGCCTCGCTCACGGGGTGGAATCTGAGCTAACTATTTGTAGTGTCGGTCCCAGAACTGATCGCTGTCCTCTGGTTTGGAGCTGAGTGCAAGGCTAAAACCAAAGATTCAGATGATTCTGCGGAGATCTGGGGTGCAAATTTCTTGACGTCCGATATCGGGTGGAGAATTGGTCAGGCATGCACTACACGCAGGAAGCGGCTACAAGGGTAGCGGACTACGGGTGGAGTGCACATGTGGGGTATTTAGGTTAGAGAATTCCTTCCCTAGGCCCGACAAGATGCCTCCTGACATGTGGCAACGTAGGAGTAGGCAAAATGCAACAGGGAATAACAATATTAATCTGCTAATAGTAAACTGCAGCAGTGTCTATAGAAGGGTCCCAGAACTGCTGTCATTAATAAACGGTCACAATGCCCACATAGTACTAGGGACAGAAAGTTGGCTGAAACCAGACGTAAACAGTAATGAAATTCTAAACTCAGATTGGACTGTATACCGCAGAGACAGGCTAGACAGTGAAGGGGGAGGCATGATGAGAAGTCCAATAGTATCGAAGGAGATTGACGGAGTTCCGTAATGTGAAATAATTTGGGTGAAGGTTATGGATAAAGCAGGCTCAGACATGGTAATTGGATGTCTCTATAGGCCCCCTGGCTCAGGAGCTGTTGTGGCTGAGCACCTGAAGGACATGTTATAGTTTTGGGTGCAGATTTTAATTTACCAGATACAGACTGGGAGACTCGAATGTTCATAACGGATGGCAGGAACAAAGAATCCAGTGAAATTTTTTAAAGTGCTTTATCTGAAAACTACCTTGAGAAGTTAAACAGAGAACTGACTCATGTTGATAAAATATTAGACCTTCTGGTGACAAACAGACCCAAACTATTTGAAACAGTTAACACAGAACAGGGAATCGGCGATCATGAAGTGGTTACTACATCAATGATTTCAGCTGTAAATACAAATATTAAAAGATGTAGGAAGATTTTTCTGCTTAGCAAAAGTGACTAAAAGCAGATTTCAGAGTACTTGATGGCTCAACACAAAGTTTTGTCTCAAGTACACATAGTGTTGAGGATCGGTGGACAAAGTTCAAAACCGTCGTACAATATGTGTTAGATGAGTATGTGACAAGCAAGATCGTAAGAGACAGAAAAGAGCCACCATGGTACAACAACCAAGTTAGAAAACTGCTGCGAAAGCAAAGGGAACTTCATAGCAAACATAAACATAGCCAAAGCCTTGCAGACAAACAAAAATTACACGAAGCCAAATGTAGTGTGAGGAGGGCTATGCGAGAGGCATTCAATGAATTCGAAAGTAAAGTTCTATGTACTGACTTGGCAGAAAATCCTAAGAAATGTTGGTTTTATGTTAAAGCGGTAGGTGGATCAAAACAGAATGTCCAGTTACTCTGTGACCAAAATGGTACTGAAACACAGGATGACAGACTAATTGCTGAAATACTAAATGCCTTTTTCCAAAGCTGTTTCACAGAGGAAGACTGCACTGTAGTTCCTTCTCTAGATTGCCACACAGACGACAAAATGGTAGGTATTGAAATAGACGACAGAGGAATAGAGAAACAATTAAAATCGCTCAGAAGAGGAAAGGCTGCTGGACCTGATGGGATACCAGTTTCATTTTACACAGAGTATGCGAAGGAACTTGCCCCCCCTTCTTGCAGTGGTGTACAGTAGGTCTCTAGAAGAGCATAGAATTCCAAAGGATTGGATAAGGGCACAGGTCATCCACATTTTCAAGAAGGGATATCGAACAGATGTGCAGAACTATAGACCTATATCTCTAACATCTATCAGTTGTAGAATTTTGGAACACGTATTATGTTCGAGTATAATGAGTTTTCTGGAGACTAGAAATCTACTCTGTAAGAATCAGCATGGGTTTCGAAAGAGACGATCGTGTGAAACCCAGCTCGCACTGTATGTCCATGAGACTCAGAGGGCCATACACATGGGTTCGCAGGTAGATGCAGTGTCTCTTGACTTCCGCAAGGCATTCGATACAGTTCCCCACTGTCGCTTAATGAACAAAGTAAGAGCATATGGACTATCAGACCAATTGTGTGATTGGATGGAAGAGTTCCTAGATAACAGAATGTAGCATGTCATTCTCAATGGAGAGAAGTCTTCCGAAGTAAGAGTGATTTCAGGTGTGCCACAGGGGAGTGTCGTATGACCGTTGCTATTCACAATATACATAAATGACCTTTTGGATGACATCGGAAGTTCACTGAGGCTTTTTCTGGATGATGCTGTGGTATATCGAAAGTTTGTAACAATGGAAAATTGTACTGAAATGCGGGAGGATCTGTGGCGAATGGACGCATGGTGCAGGGAATGGCAATTGAATCTCAATGTAGACAAGTGTAATGTGCTGTGAATACATAGAAAGAAAGATCCCTTATTATTTAGCTATAATATAGCAGGTCAGCAAATGGAAGTAGTTAATTCAATAAATTATCTGGGAATAGGCATAAGGAGTGATTTAAAATAGAATGATCATATAAAGATGATCGTCTGAAAAGCAGATGCCAGACTGAGATTCATTGGAAGAATCCTAAGTAAATGCAATCCAAAAACCAAGGCAGTAGTTACAGTACAATTGTTTGTCCACTGCTTTAATACTGCTCACCAGTGTGGGATCCATACCAGATAGGGTTGATAGAAGAGAGAGAGAAGATCCAACTGAGAGCAGCGCGCTTCATTACAGGATCATTTAGTAATTGTAAAAGCGTTATGGAGATGATAGATAAACTCCAGTGGAAGACACTGTAGGAGAGACGCTCAGTAGCTCGGTACGGGCTTTTGTTGAAGTTTCAAGAACATACATTCACGGAGGAGTCAAGGAATATATTTCTCCCTCCTACGTATATCTCACGAAGAGAGCATGAGGATAAAATCAGAGAGATTAGAGCCCACAGAGAGGCATACCGACAGTCCTTCTTTCCACGAACAATATGAGACTGGAATAGAAGGGAGAACTGATAGAGGTACTCAAGGTATCCTCCACCACACACTGTCAGGTGGCTTGCGGAGTATGGTTGTAGATGTAGATGTTGATGTTGATGTAGATGTAGATGGGTTTGTGGGAGAAGACTGAGAGGAAGAAGGAGATAGAAGATAATAGATGACAAATGACATAAAAGGAAGAGAAAATTATGCAGATCTGAAGAGATTGCAAAAGACTGGACAGCCTGGAGAACTACCATATGAAAACCTGGCTTTTGGCAGAACATTGATGATGATGATGATTATTTGCAAAGTGGAGGTAGGTAAAAGTAATGAGATACATTAACTCCTTATGAAACAATTATCAGTGTCATTCATGTAAATCTTCAGTTTTCTATATGGGACTAGTTAGACACTAGGTTAATCACAGAAATGAGGAAAAGATGAGATGAATACTTTTAACACTCAGAAGCACATACTGTAAAATGTTGACCAGACTGAGAGCAGCTTTAGAATATGATAGAAGTACTGCATGAAGACTAAAGAAGTCAGTGTAGTTTAAGATATCCATCTCTCAGCCTTGACCACAATAATGGAGACCTGCAGAATATTTTACTGAGCTATAGGTGATAGGGAAAGGTCCAATTTCAAATGGATATATTTACTGACAAAGAAACATGACTCACTACCCTGAGACTAGGACAAATGTTGAGTAGTGAAGAACAATGAGTAGGCCTTCAGTTCTAATGCACAAAAGCCAGACACATACAGAATGTCATACACACAACCCACAAGATGGAGCATTTGAACTCTATAATAACACATGGAGAGGAAGACTACACATCCATCTTCTCACAGATGGTTGAGGGACCTTGTCTCCTCAGTACAGACTGTCTAAACTGTACAATTTAACAGTCAGCAGATGATGTTTGAAGTGATCATTGATCACAAATCTACAGATGCCAGTCATTGAATACAGGCCCCTATTCTGATCAGACCAGAGGTGGGAATGGTGCCTAAATATGTCATAATGTACCACCAAAACTGTTTTCTCAATAAAATAACAATCTGGAAATTTAGATGGATAAAAAGTATTTAGTTTGACATTCTTTACATGGAGAGAGACGTTATTTGGAATTTGTGCTGATGCCACACTGCAAACCAAGTGTTGAAAGGCACATAATGGGAATAATGTTTTGGAAAGGAGTGAGATGGAGGACTGGAGCTTATCCACAATGTTATTCAGTCTGTACACTGAACAAGCAGTTTAAAAAAGAAGTTGAACTCTTATCCTATCCCAACTACTTCACCTCACAGTGTAAAACACGCAATTATTTTCTGGACATATTCCAGTCTCTGCTTTGCCCTGAAGTTCTTACTTTTATAGCTCCCTCAAGTATGATGGAAGTTACTTGTTGCTCTGTCAGCACATAACCTATCATTTTGTCCCTTTTTGTCATTGTTTCTGTGGTGAAACTCTACATTTTTTTTTTGTCATATAAATTCACTGAATTCACAACATTCCTATGTAGAACCACATCACAAACATTTTGATCCTCTCCTTTTCTTGTTTTCCACAATACTTAATTGACTTCTATACAGTTCTGTGCTCCTTCCAAATTTACAATCCTCCCTCCCTCCCACCTCCCAACCACCCTGGCATCCCCCCCTCCCCTTTCCTTTACGACTTACCGAAATGTTAACTGTGCCTCTAGTATTATTTGATTGCATGTCTCCCAATACTTGTTTAACTCTTAATCTTCATTGAATCAGCTATGTCTTCTAACCCTTCTTGTTTCATGCCTTCAGACAAATCCTACCCCACATGGGGGCTTTAATCTACTCTTTCGACCTATCATCTCACTCCTCTAAGTTGAACAGTGGAATTACTTTTGCACACTCATTACTGTTTGCTCCTTTGGCTTCTATTT
This sequence comes from Schistocerca serialis cubense, assembly GCF_023864345.2. Classification (NCBI taxonomy): domain Eukaryota; kingdom Metazoa; phylum Arthropoda; class Insecta; order Orthoptera; family Acrididae; genus Schistocerca; species Schistocerca serialis. The sequence goes on along the minus strand of NC_064644.1, from coordinate 621,934,605 downwards.
TCACCAAAGGTTGCATTGACTTTTATTTATGCTGAATAGTCCAACCCCATGACTATTTCATTTATGATTTCTTCAGACTTTTTTTGCAGTCATTTCACTTCAGCTTGACTGCTTTCCTGTTTATTTTACTTAGGTGACTTATATTGATTTATTCCTGTCTCTTACTGCACATTTTTGTAGTTACTTACTTTATGAATCAGTTCCAGTATAACTTCTGCAACACAATGTTTCTTTACAGTTATCTTGTGCATACTTAAGTTTGTCTAAATCCAAGTTCTGTGATTGTCCTTTTCGGATAATCCCTTTCTCTTCAACTGACCTGCCTATTGCAGTTTTCATTATCACACTATTTACTGCCTCTCAGAACTTCACATATGCATCATTACTTCCAATGAACCCCACTTCCTTCACCACTAATAGTTCTGGACAATTCTCTGAAACTTCAGTCTATCATTACTAAATTGTGAAAAGACTGTATCTGCACCTGAGTACACCTTGCAATCCAATATCTGATTTTGCAAAATGTCTCAAAATGATATAATCCAGCTAGAATATTCTCAGGCCTCTAGGGCTTTCCCAATATACCTCCTTCTCCAGTAATTTTCAAATAGCATAGTAATAATTAATAAATAAAACTTACAGAACAATTGAATTTGTGTTTTTTACTTCATCACTCCTATTGTCAAGCTCACACTCTTCAACTCTGCCTTCTATTACATTGCCTTAATATAGCATTCCACTCACTCACTCATTAGATTTCCATGCTCCTTGCATGCACATTTTGTCATATACTTTCACTCTCTTCATCGTCAGATTGTAACATTGGCACATATACCTGAACCATTACCTTTTTTTTTCTTTTCTTTTTCTCTTCTTTTCTTCTTCTTGGCTATGCAGATGATTGGTCAACATCTATGCAACACAGAAATTTGCAACAGCTTCTGATTTAGACATCTTCAGCCAATGCTTCCATAAAGGGAGGTTACAAGCTACTACAAGAACAACTGAAGTTGCATGTTTTGACATCTCTGATTGGCACACAGAGCCCTTGATGTCCATTTTGAGGGAGACAGACTATCATAACATGCATCCAAAATTCCTTGGGGCCTGACACTACCTTTTAAGCAGCAGTTAACACCAACACCTGGAAAGCTCAAAAGCACCAACAATATTCTGCCAAAGCTCTGTGGTCTAGTTGGGCAGCATCAGTCTCTTCACTCAACAGCAGAGTACGTCTACAGTGTGTCCATCTAGCACAATAGTTCATACGCGAAAAAGATATATGTACAACTTAACCAATCCATGCCCATTGTCAGTAGGTGTGTACAGTCTATTTTCACACATTAGTTACCTATCTTGTGTCACATTCCACCTCCATAGGTAAGATGTAAAAGGGCACTGCTACACATACACCAGAATTCTTATGACCAGGTTTCTTCCTGAAGATGTATTCCATGCCACTGATAAATTGGAATGCTAATGGCAACAAAGGTCTTCTCTGCCATGCCTGAAAGTGTCCTGCACCCAGGGGGAAACCAATGCGCTTATAAGCATTGGACAATTTGTGGATTTCAATAGTGCATGGAAGATGTGTACACACATTCTACAAATGAAGCAAATCTTCATTACCATCTTGGGTGTGTAATGGCAGATAGTTCTTCATGTGTTATCAACATGTCCCACAAGGGCCAACATGGATCATATTGAATAATTCCTGACACTGATGATTAGTGTGATGAACTGTATAATAGAGGTCAATATTCCATTACAACTATTGCCATTTGTTTCATATACACTTGAGAGGTGTGTTGAAATGTCAATATGCAGTAGTTTAGTAATCTTTGTATAGGTATCATTTGATCAAAAAGCCCTTCCCATTGGCAGGTTGAAATGAGAGACTAATCCAAAATGTTTTGCCAATTGTGAGTTCATTGTGAACTGTAAATAATTAAGCTTCGGCAAAAAAAAAAAAAAAAAAAAAAAAAAAAAAACTAAGAACCTTCATTCTTTCTCCACTCTGAACAGTAGTGTCTCCAACATCGAGGTACACCCTTCAAAAACCTCCTCTTTATCTCATCGGGCACTCCTGAAAATATAAATAAAGGCATATTAATAATTATCATCAACACTCAAATCTTATCTAGATAGTAAAAAGAAGTTCTGCATTACAGCAAACAGAGACAAATAAGGAACAAAAGGTGACAAATGCTTAAGGTACAGAGTACCCTTCATTTAGAAACACAAAGATACGAGTTGCAGAGAAGATTACACATCAATTAAGTCTACGAGAAATTCATGCAAAGAAAGCAGAGAAGGACTTTCTAGTCAGCTCATCCACCAGTTATGCATCTTTTGCTAATAGCAATACAAGTGTGAGTAACCTGTAAAGAATAAATAAAAAGTAATAACTCATCTCGTGTCAAATCACTTTATTTACAAAGTTACTCTCTGAAATTACTCGTCACCTGAAACAACAAAACTATAGTCTCACATGCCTCATGGGGAATGTAGATCAATCCTTTAACACCATTGACACTAGAAGGGCAGCAATGAACCCATTTTTTATATTACAACCCTCTTCACCATCACCATACCATCACCACCATCCACTTTATAACAATGAAATTTTTGAAGATTTACTTTTTGCTCTTTTGTATATATATATATATATATATATATATATATATATATATATATATAGAGAGAGAGAGAGAGAGAGAGAGAGAGAGAGAGAGAGATAGATAGATAGATAGATAGATAGATAGATAGTGTGTGTGTGTGTGTGTGTGTGTGTGTGTGTGTGTATGTGTGTGTGTGTGTGTGTGTGTGGGATTTTTTTCTGTGTGAGTGTGTGATTTGATAATGAGGAGAGAAGAAAAAGGGGGTGAAACATAATACCGATTCATAGCCTACTCTTCTCAATTAGCACCAACAGGGCCACCAAGCTTCAAGTCCCCATCTGATAGACAGATCACTATCAACAATGTAGACAGTCACCACATTGTAACACACCGAAAAAATGTTTGGAATTTAATCTGGGACAGTGATTGAAAAGCTGATGATCAGGATATTTATGCTACCATTTCTACTCTCCATGATGGTCAAATAATGGCATTGAAAATTTCATACACCACCAGGTTTCAAGCAGGCATACCTCTGAACTGAGCAGCACCACACAGCACAATAGTAGTCAATGATGAAGGGAGGTTTGACTAGCTGTCAGGTTACACAAAACATTCCCACCTCTGAAGAGAACCTAATGAATACTGCCCCTCTATAATAGTTGCTTCTGACATTTACAACCCGAGGCAAATAAAATGAAGCACTACAAAGTAATTATCTAAATGGGACAGAAATTCATGGATCTGATGTAAATATACAGATAAACAACAATTTTAGAAAAAATTGGATGATTTTTCCCAGAAAAAGAGCTTCACAAATTCATCAAGTCCGTAATGATTTGGTCCAACTCTGGACCTTTTGCAAGCAATTTTCAGCCTCTTTTTGGCTGTTGTTATTGTTGTGGTCTTCAGTCCTGAGACTGGTTTGATGCAGCTCTCCATGCTACTCTATCCTGTGCAAGCTTCTTCATCTCCCAGTATCTACTGCAACCTACATCCTTCTGAATCTGCTTATTGTATTCATCTCTTGGTCTCCCTCTACGATTTTTACCCTCCACACTGCCCTCCAATGCTAAATTTGTGATCCCTTGATGCCTCAAAACATGTCCTACCAACCGATCCCTTCTTCTAGTCAAGTTCTGCCTCAAACGTCTCTTCTCCCCAATCCTATTCAATACCTCCTCATTAGTTATGTGATCTACCCACCTAATCTTCAGCATTCTTCTGTAGCACCCCATTTCGAAAGCTTCTATTCTCTTCTTGTCCAAACTAGTTATCGTCCATGTTTCACTTCCATACATGGCTACACTCCATACAAATACTTTCAGAAACGATTTCCTGACACTTAAATCTATACTCGATGTTAATAAATTCCTCTTCTTGAGAAACGCTTTCCTTGTCATTGCCAGTCTACATTTTATATCCTCTCTACTTCGACCATCATCGGTTATTTTACTCCCTAAATAGCAAAACTCCTTTACTACTTTAAGTGTCTCATTTCCTAATCTAATTCCCTCAGCATCACCCGACTTAATTTGACTACATTCCATTATCCTCGTTTTGCTTTTGTTGATGTTCATCTTATATCCTCCTTTCAAGACACTGTCCATTCCGTTCAACTGCTCTTCCAAGTCCTTTGCTGTCTTTGACAGAATTACAATGTCATCGGCAAACCTCAAAGTTTTTACTTCTTCTCCATGAATTTTAATACCTACTCCGAATTTTTCTTTCGTTTCATTTACTGCTTGCTCAATATACAGATTGAATAACATCGGGGAGAGGCTACAACGTAGGTTTGCCTTTTCTTAATCTTTCTTCTGAGATAAGTCGTAAGGTCAGTATTGCCTCAAGTGTTCCAACATTTCTACGGAATCCAAACTGATCCTCCCCGAGGTCGGCTTCTAACAGTTTTTCCATTCGTCTGTAAAGAATTCGCGTTAGTATTTTGCAGCTGTGACTTATTAAACTGATAGTTTGGTAATTTTCACATCTGTCAACACCCGCTTTCTTTGGGATTGGAATTATTATATTCTTCTTGAAGTCAGAGGGTATTTCCCCTGTCTCGTACATCGTGCTCACCAGATGGTAGAGTTTTGTCATGACTGGCTCTCCTGAGGCCATCAGTAGTTCAAATGGAATGTTGTCTACTCCCGGGGCCTTGTTTTGACTCAGGTCTTTCAGTGCTCTGTCAAACTCTTCACGCAGTATCTTATCTCCCATTTTGTCTTCATCTACATCCTCTTCCATTTCCATAATATTGTCCTCAAGTACATCGCCCTTGTATAAACCCTCTATATACTCCTTCCACCTTTCTGCCTTCCCTTCTTTGCTTAGAACTGGGTTTCCATCTGAGGTCTTGATATTCATACAAGTGGTTCTCTTCTCTCCAAAGGTCTCTTTAATTTTCGTGTAGGCAGTATCTATCTTACCCCTAGTGAGACAAGCCTCTACATCCTTACATTTGTCCTCTAGCCATCCCTGCTTAGCCATTTTGCACTTCCTGTCTATCTCGTTTTTGAGACGTTTGTACTCCATTTTGCCTGCTTCATTTACTGCATTTTTATATTTTCTCCTTTCATCAATTAAATTCAATATTTCTTCTGTTACCCAAGGATTTCTATTAGCCCTCGTCTTTTTACCTACTTGATCCTCTGCTGCCTTCACAACTTCATCCCTCAGAGCTACCCATTATTCTTCTACTGTATTTCTTTCCCCCATTCCTGTCAATTGTTACCTTATGCTCTCCCTGAAACTCTCTACAACCTCTGGTTCTTTCAGTTTATCCAGGTCCTATCTCCTTAAATTCCCGCCTATTTGCAATTTCTTCAGTTTCAATCTGCAGTTCATAACCAATAGATTGTGGTCAGAATCCACATCTGCCCCAGGAAATGTCTTAATTTAAAACCTGGTTCCTAAATCTCTGTCTTACCATTATATAATCTATCTGATACCTTTTAGTATCTCCAGGATTCTTCCAGGTATACAACCTTCTTTTATGATTCTTGAACCAAGTGTTGGCTATGATAAAGTTATGCTCTGTGCAAAATTTTACAAGGCGGCTTCCTCTTTCATTCCTTCCCCCCAATCCATATTCACCTACTATGTTTCCTTCTCTCCCTTTTCCTACTGACGAATTCCAGTCACCCATGACTATTAAATTTTCGTCTCCTTTCACTACCTGAATAATTTCTTTTATCTCGTCATACATTTCATCTAATTCTTCATCATCTGCAGAGGTAGTTGGCATATAAACTTGTACTACTGTAGTTGGCATGGGCTTTGTGTCTATCTTGGCCACAATATTGCGTTCACTATGCTGTTTGTAGTAGCTAACCCGCACTCCTATTTTTTTATTCATTATTAAACCTACTCCTGCATTACCCCTATTTGATTTTGTATTTATAACCCTGTAATCACCTGACCAAAAGTCTTGTTCCTCCTGCCACCGAACTTCACTAATTCCCACTATATCTAACTTTAACCTATCCATTTCCCTTTTTAAATTTTCTAACCTACCTGCCCGATTAAGGGATCTGGCATTCCATGCTCCGATCTGTAGAACGCCAGTTTTCTTTCTCCTGATAATGACATCCTCCTGAGTAGTCCCCGCCCGGAGATCCGAATGGGGGACTATTTTACCTCCGGAATATTTTACCCAAGAGGACGCCATCATCATTTAATCATACAGTAGAGCTGCATGTCCTCGGGAAAAATTACGGCTGTAGTTTCCCCTTGCTTTCAGCCGTTCGCAGTACCAGCACAGCAAGGCCGTTTTGGTTAATGTTACAAGGCCAGATCAGTCAATCATCGAGACTGTTGCCCCTGCAACTACTGAAAAGGCTGCTGCCCCTCTTCAGGAACCACATGTTTGTCTGGCCTCTCAACAGATACCCCTCCGTTGTGGTTGCACCTACGATACAGCCATCTGTATCGCTGAGGCATGCAAGCCTCCCCACCAACGGCAAGGTTCATGGTTCAGGGGGGGGGGGTTTTTGGCTGACAGATTCAAATGGGTCAAATAGCTCTGAGCACTATGGGACTTAACATTGGAGGTCATCAGTCCGCTAGAACTAAGAACTACTTATACCTAACTAATCTAAGGACATCACACACATCCATGCCACAGGCAGGATTTGAACCTGTGACCATACCGGTCGCTCGGTTCCAGACTGAAGTGCCTAGAACCATTCGGCCACCATATCCAGCTTGGCTGACAGAGATGTTTAATATCCTCCTGAGGGATACCATGCCAAATTATGGCCAAATGGTGTGCTTTCTCATCAAAATCCCAAGACAGTTCAAGCGCTGTGTCCATAATGCTCCAAACATTCTTCGTCAGAAGAGATCCACTGATATTGCTGGCCAAGGTAACATTTGCCAAGCATGAAGACAAGCAGTAGAACGCCTTGCCATGTAAGAGTGGATATTATTTTGATTCAATGTAAGCCCAGAATGCAATGAATGGCAACAAAATGGGGCATAGAATATAGTTGTCTACCACTGTGCTGAGAGGATGCCATGGATGATAACCAAAGTGGGTCCTGCTATGAATATAAATAGCACATCAGACCACTACTGGTTGTTGGGCTATATGGCTAGTGAAAGTCAGGTTGGTATCTCATTGCTGCCTGCACTGTCTCCTGACATGTCTTCAACCTAGAATCTCATTGACTGGAGAAAAATTTTCTTCAGTGATGAGTACTGCTTTGAAGTGAGCCCCTATGACCAGAGTGTATTATGATACACATGATCTGCAAACACACTGAGTTTGGTTTATATTTCAACACAGACTGCTTCCATTATTTTGAGAAGACTTCCACCAAACAGGCCAAGAATGAATGCCATTCTCTGAGCTTCAACTGTCACCATTAAGCTCTTATAATGGACAGTATCTTCAGGTACATGAATCACACCAAATCATATAAAAAGAAGAAGAAGAAGAAGAAGAAGAAGAAGAAGTAGAAGAAGAAGTAGTAGTAGTAGTAGTAGTAGTAGAAGAAGAAGAAGAAGAAGAAGAAGAGAAACAGCTGCAGTCTCAGTGGGTCCATGGTTAATAATATCAAAAGTGAAACATTGAGGACCTGTCCATCCCACATGGCATACTAAGGGGGAACCTACTGCACAGTCTTCACTTGAAGCCATGCTTGTTTCTGGCTAAACTTAAAGTATCATTTAGAGCTGTGACATGTGTTGCCTTTAATTTCAAGGATTTGGAAACCAATGCTTGTGCACATTCCTCAGATCCCATAACATACAACTGCAAGTGACATTCTGTAGATACCAGTTTGGAGGACATGCCAAAAACTGAGAAGTTACCAACAAATTCCAAGCAATAGTTTGGACACCTTTATGTGCATGAATCCTGTTTACTACAAAAGCAATTGGTGCCACACTAGATCCACTACCCATGTGGGCACCATTTTTCTGGACAAAATTGTCTGAAAAGTATTTTATGAAAAGATATTGACAGCCAAAAGATTCTGTATAATACTCATAACTGCTCATAAAAACCTATTTGTGGTATTAGCTTCAAATATCTCTCTCTGAGTAACACTGCAAGTTATCTGAATGTCTAAAAAGACTTGTCAGAACTTGTGCGAGTAGGCACAATACATTTAGACAATTTTTGTTTTGCCAGAAGAAGATACTCTTTGTATGTCAATAGTCACCACTAGTTCATGCTGTGCACTAAGAGGGGTTTTATCTCCTTTTCTTTTTGCGGTTTCAGCTTTTTTAATGATAAAATAAAGAAAGATCTCCTATCTACTTACAGAATGGCAAACATTAAAACAATCAAAAGGGGCCTCAAATACCTGAGCGAGACTAATACAACATGTGTACTGCAAATTAAGATAGCTCACAATCAACTGCTTTAACTCTGAAGTTCACCTCATCAACACACGTAAGATTGACAAGTCTTTTAAACAGGTTTCAGATGTAGTACTGCTGGTTAAGCTATCGTTCTCTGTCACTGTTCTACAAAACTTGACTACTAATTAGTACAAAGAGAGCACATTAGGGTCAGCACCAACATCCTATTGTTGCTACTGAAGCGTCACTTTAGAATATATTATTCTGTGTGTTGTATTTGAAATTATGATTGGCAGTGATTCATCTGTGTTGTCAGAGGAGCTATACTGGATACATAATTGATAAAATGTGAATGGTTTCAGTACCATGGAGCTGACCATAGAATAACTGTCTCTGGGGCTCTAAGGGAACTTCATGGGAAACAATTAAGATCGACTGCTTGACAACCTGCACTACTGAAGCAAAGTGAGGAACCCTCATCTGTATGAGGAGCCATTGTCTGTATACCTCTGCACTTAAATGTGGTACAGCCAACACAAAGACAAGCAGGCTGGCAGGCAGGCCTTCACATGACAACACTGACTTGAAAGTTTTGCCAGCTCTTGATCAGCATGTTGACTGGTCATGTTGACCTTTGGGGCTGAGATTTAGAAGCACTGCTATCTGGACTGAGAGTCCTTCTAAGAAGACTCAATTGACGCTCAGCACTGCTCACATACTCGCTAAATATTGTATGTCACTGCGGACTAGTGTATTACACACAGAGTTACCAGTGTCCCTACCATCCTGCGACAACTCCTCTGGTGTAAGTCTTTCACCCATGGGAAAGAACAGAGTGAGGCAACTCAGGTAACAGCTATAAATCTCCAAACATATCCGGCTCCTGCCCTACCTAAACTTAACTACACTATGTTCAGTTAGATAGTGATAAGCTGGACCTTAAACCCAACAGCTTCTACTACTTCTCATCTGGTGGCAATAAATTCCTGAATTTAAGTATCTGAAGGTACATCAGTGGGAGAGGGAGATGAGCTACACAACATCAAACAGGACAGTGTTTAATAACTGAGATGCTCCCAACAATGCTCCTTTATACAGGGTGGAGAAAAATTGTGTTGCCAAATTTTATCCCAGGATAGCTGATGCCAGAAGGAACCAAAATTACTGATGTCACACAGGTCAAAAAAATACCATTTTAAAACTATGGAAACTTGGTGCCACTTGTTCCATTTGGCAATGAGATTGCCATGTTGCCATTTGTTATTTGTCTGGCAATGCTATGACAGTCGGTTCACACACACAAATGTCCCTCGCCCATCACTGCTCGAATGCGATATGCATACGTGTCGAATAGGTCTTGCTGTTTGTCTCTACCTCATGTAAGAGGCATTCACATGTAAGCTTCACTTCAGAGCACACACACGTCACCTAGGATTTAGTCATACAGTAAGTATGGTGGCACAGTATTTGTTTGAAGAACGGCAAGATATGGTTTTTGTTTCCGAACTAGCTGACGATAATGCACATGAAGCTCAATGGTTGTATGATGAACAGTACCCAGCAAGACATCAGCCACACCTGCAAACATTTACAGCAATTCACCCATGACTTGGTGAAACAGGTTTGTTAGCAGGATATCATGGTGATGCTGGAAGACCTCGAACATTAGGGGATGCAGCATTTGAAGAGACTGTTCTCAAGTGCATTGAGGAAACACCTATGACCTGTACTCGAGCAACCAGACATAACATTGTGGTCACTCATCAGTCTGGGAGGTTTTGAGGAATGATGGCCAGCATCTATTTACTTTACACCTTGCTGAAGACCTAAATCCTGTCACAGACTATGAGCACAGGCTAGGGTTTCGCTGGTGTTTTCTGCGATGTGTTGCACGAGATCCTGACTTCCCTGTTGTCGTGTTGTTTACTGTATGAATGCACCTTCCATTGGGATGGCCTTTGCAACACTCAAAACGTTCATTACTGGGCAAGGGGAAATCCTCACGACATGTACGTCCACACACACCAGGAACAATTTTTGCTCAACATTTGGGCAGGCATTGTGGTTGACCATCTTATTGGGCCGGTACACCAACCTCCTCAACTTGCCATGGCAAATTACCTTCACTTTTTGCACAAAACGCTACCCGGCCTGCTGGAAGGTGTTCCCCTGGAAATTCGGCTATGCATGTGGTTGCAGCATGAGTCGCCTGCACCTAACAGTCATGCTGTGTGTGGATATTTAGATGAACTCTTCACTGACCAGGTAACTGGCAGACATGCTCATAGGACATGGTCCCCGTAGTCTCAGACCTCACACCACCGGTAGTTTCCTGTGGGAATTCTTCAAGGTTGCAGTTCATCCACCCAGGTGCAAATCACCTAGAGACAAAGATGAATTAATGCAGGTCATTCAACATGCCGCAAATCACATTAAGGCATTGCCAGTAAACTTTGAAAGAGTTCAGCAAAACACCTTTCGACACTACCAACCTTGTGTTGCATGCAGGGTCACCAGGTCCAGCACCTGCTTTAAGTAAACAATGTCCTAGTCACAAAAAAGGCCCTTTTCAGGGCTGTCACGATTTGTAAAAGACTTTCTGTATGCTAACTAACAGCTGTTGAAGGGTTTGTTTCCAGTACGTCTTATCATGAAACAACAATGGATGTGTTGGGTTGGTTGGTTCACCTCCAGCCCCCAGAGTGGAAGGCTGGCGCTACCACTGAGTGTGTAGGCTGCCCTGGATACATCACAAATTCTGGCAGGCAAAGCATGCAAGGTCATGCATTGTCCAGAGTATCTGGCAACAGGGCAATCCCGCAGTCAATTGGAGCACATGATACCAAGTTTTCATAGTTTTTAAAGTTGTGTTTTGTTGCCCTACACAGCATTAGTAATTTTCATTCCTACTGGCATCAGCTATCCAGGGTTAAAATTCGTGATACAATTTTACTGCACCCTGTACGTGGATGAGAACCATCACATAGGCCAAATTCAGAAACTGACCCCAAGAACTACCCACCTCAGGGACACCTGGCATGCAGTTGCTGGAGGAGTTTAGTGGCACCTATGGGTCATCTGGATGCCTCAGACCAAGCCCTTTTTAGATAACCTGCTCTTCAGCACGTAGTCTCATCCCACTACCGTCCTAAATTTAGCCATCCATCAGCATGACCTCCCTTTTCCTACGTAATACATTTCACTGAAAGTACAGTGCACACGACTATTACAAAAATATGAGAAAATAGCTGACTAGTTCTTAAATTAAGGAGTGGAATTATTACTACTGGAAATAGACACATATTACTATCGTAGCTTTCAGAACTGTTACACCTTTCCTCAAGTATGGGACTTGCGCAGGTTGGGAAACTTGGAAATGTGGGTTAATCAAATGGGGATAATCTTTTGTGAGAATGAGGAAACAAAAAGAGGGTAAGAAAAGCAAGGGGGACATTGCCAGGGAAAGTGCATCATAGGTAGTACATTAGTAACCAATATGCCTGGTTCACTACAGAGATGATGACAGAGTAAGAAGTAGTAATGGATATGGAGAGACAGAGTAGTGCTTACACAAATGAGGAGAGAAAGAGATACAGAGAGTGGGGAGGGAGAAGAACAATACAGAATATAATGAGCAATAATAAATTTTAAAAATGTGTCAAATATAATTAAAAGATGATAATGCAAATGATGGCTCAATTATGTTAACAGAGGTTAAGCTTTTTAAGATATTGGTATGTGGACATGTGTTGGAGGATAAGTTCCCACCTCCAGCAACCAGGGAAACTTATCAGGTAGGATGATCTCTGTACTCAAAAGACCTCAGTGCCAGTGACTACACATTAGATATTTTTGTTTTTTTTTGTTTTGGTTTTAGGGCGCAAAACTGCTATGGTCATTAGCGCCCGGTCTGTGACTTAGGAAACAGTAAAAACCGAAAATCGAAACCAGCAGCAATGGGAACGAAACCCAAAAAATTGGAGAAACTAAAAGCAGAAGGAAGGCTTAAAAATCCACTACACAAAGGGCTTGGGTGTCCCCAAAAAAAGATTCAAATGACTGACGTCATTTCACTGGCACTAATAAACTCGAGAACGTGATCGGCCAAGCACGTGTCATCTGCTAAAATTGACGATGTATCAGGCGACAGCTGTAGACAAGCACATGACAGAGTAAAATAGGGGCACTCAATTAAAAGGTGTCTTACCGTCCACAGCTGAGAGCAGTGGGGACAGAGTGGGGGAGGATTGCCGCTTAAAAGATGTCGATGGCTAAGAAGAAAGTGCCCTATCCGGAGTCTAGTTAAAATTACCTCCACCCAACGACGCGTTCGGGAGGAAGAGGTCCAAGCACAGGGAAGAGCTTTCACCTTCTGCAATTTATTAGGGAGAAGTGTCGACCAATGTGCATGCCATAAAAGAACAACACGACGACATAAAACACTCCGTAGATCGGCGAAGGGAATCGATTAAATAGCTGGCCGAAGAAGAAAGACTGCAGCCTTGGCTGCTATACTGGCCGCCTCATTTCCACAGATACCAACATGTCCCGGGAGCCAGAGGAACGCCACCGAGACACCCTCCAGGTGGAGCAAACGCAGACAGTCCTGAATCCAGTGGACCAGAGAGTCGACAGGTTAGAGAGCTTGGAGACTGAGGAGAGAGCTGAGTGAATCTGAACAGATAACATACTGTATCCGCTGATGGTGGCAGATATAGTGGACAGCCTGGAGAACAGCGTAGAGCTCCGCAGTATAAACCGAACACTGGTCGGGAAGGCGAAATTGATTTGGGGTGTCGCCAACAACATAGGCACTCCCTACACCTAACGATGTTTTCGAGCCATCAGTGTAAATGAATGTGGCTGGCTTCATTTGTGCACATAGAGCAGCAAATGCCCAATGATAAACAAGTGAAGGGGTAGCATCCTTGGTATATTGACAAAGGTCACGGAGCAGGTAAATCCGGGGACGGAGTCAAGGCGGTGCTGTACCCCAACTTGTCAAGAAGGTTTTAGGAAAGCGGAAGGAAAGAGAATGGAGCAGTTGATGGAAGTGGACTCCTGGTGGTAGTAGGGAGGAGGGGCAGTCTGCATACCCTACATCAAAGGAGGCGTCGAAAAAAAATGTCATGGGCTGGATTAGCAGGCATGGAAGACAGATGGCTAGCATAAAGACTCAGAAGGACTGCTCGCCGATTGGACAGCGGAGGTTCAGCAGTCTCAGCGTAAAGGCTTTCCACAGGGCTGGTGTAAAAAGCTCCAGACACTAAACGTAATCCACGGTGCTGGATAGAGTCGAGACGACGAAGAATAGACGGCCGTGCAGAGGAGTAAACTATTCTTCCATAGTTCAATTTCAAGCCCACTAAGGCGCGATACAGGCAGAGAAAGACCACTCAGTCCGCTCCCCAGGAGGTACCATTCAGGACATGGAGGGTGTTGAGGTATCGCCAACAGGGAGCCGAAAGATAGAAAACGTGGGAGGACCAGCACAGTTTTCTGTCAAACATAAGACCCAAGAATTTAGCGACGTCCGAAAATGGAAGGTTGACAGGTCCTAGATGTAAGGAGGGTAGAAGAAACTCCATACGACGCCAAAAATTAACACAAACGGTCTTACTGGGAGAAAAGCGAAAGCCTGTTTAGATGCTCCAAGAGTGCAGGCGTTCGAGACATCCTTCAAAATGTCGTTCAGGAAGGCTTGTCTGTTGAGAGCTGTAGTAGATCGCAAAATCGCCCACAAAGCGGGTACCCGAGACATCAGGAAGGAGACATTCCATAATACAATTTATGGCAATGGCAAACAGTACAACCATCAGCACGGAGCCCTGGGGTACCCTGTTTTCTTGGGAGAAAATACGGGAGAGAGTAGTGTTCACCCGCACTCTAAATACGCGCTCTGCCATAAATTCGCGAAGAAAAAGGGGCAGACGGCATCGAAAGCCCCAAGAGAACAGTGTGCGGAGAATGCCTATCTTCCAACAGGTATCGTATGCTCTCTCCAGATCAAAAAATATTGCTACTGTTTGGCGTTTCTGGAGAAAACTGTTCTTGATATAAGTGGAGAGAGCAACAAGATGGTCAACTGCAGAAAAATGCTTTCAGAAACCGCATTTGGGCAGGTGTTTAAAGGCTGCGGGCCTCCAGCCACCAAGCTAAACGGCAATTTACCATACGCTCCAAAACCTTACATACACTACTCTTGAGAGAAATGGGGCGATAGCTAGAGGGGAGATGTTAGTCCTTTCCAGGTTTCAGAACAGGAACGACGATAGCTCCCCGCCATCGTCTGGGAAAAGTACTGTCGGTCCAAATTCGATTACAAAGGTGAAGGAGGTAACGCAGACTATGCAGCAACATTTGGACGTGGATACCATCTGGTCCTGGAGCGAGAGGAAGGGAGTGCATGTTGCAGTTCCCGCGTGGAGAAAACAGTATTATACCTTTCGCAATTTTGAGAGGAGAAAACAAGAGGTAGCACTTCCGCTGCACATTTCTTTGGGAGAAATGCTGGCGGGTAATTTGAAGAGCTCGAAATCCCAGCATAGTGTTGACCCAATGAGTTAGAAATTGCGACGGGATCCACTAATGTATCATGCGCGACTGTGAGCCCAGAGACCGGTGAGAAAATGGGCGCACCTGATAACCACCGAATCCGACTCCAAACTTCCGAGGAGGGAGTGAAGGTGTTAAATGAGCTAATAAAGAATTTCCAGCTTGCCTTCTTGCTATCGTGAATGACGCGACGGAATCGCGAACGGAACTGCTTATAGCGGACACAGTTGGCCAAAGTAGGATGGTGGCGGAAAACACGAAGAGCACGTCGCCGTTCATGTATTGTGTCACAGCATTCCTCGTTCCACCAAGGAACTGGGGGGCGCTGGTGCAATTCTGAGGTGCGTGGTATTGAACGTTACCCAGCTTTAAGAATAACATCTGTAATGTGTGAGACCTCATCATCGACGCTAGGAAAGTGACGGTCATCGAATGTCGCTAGAGACGAAAAAAGTGTCCAATCGGCTTCGCCAAACTTCCAGCGCCGTGGGCGCATATATGGCAGTTGAGGCTGCAGTCTAAACACACATGGAAAGTGGTCACTCTAGTCCATATCATCAAGGGCGAACCATTCGAAGCGTCGAGCTAGTGGAACAGTACCGACCGAAAGGTCCAAATCAGAGAAATTTGTCATGGAGGCAGTAAAAAATGTAGGGTCCCCAGTGTTGAGGCAAACTAGATCCGCTTGGAGGAAGACGTCTAGCAATAGTGAGCCACGCGGACAAGGATTTTTTTTTTTTTTTTTTGTGGTTTTAGGGCGCAAAACTTCTATGGTCATTAGCGCCCAGCCCGTAACATAGAAAACAGGAAAAAAACGAAATTTAAAATCAGCAGCAATGGGAACAAAATCATAAAATTTGAGTAACTAAAGGCAGAAGGAATGCTTAAAAATCCACTATAGTAAGGGGTTGGTTGTCCCCCAAAAAAAAGCTCCAAATGACTGACGTCATTTCACTGTCACTAATAAACTGTAGAACGCGGTCAGCTGAGCGCGTGTCATCTGCTAAAATCGACGATAGATCAGGCGATAGCTGTAGACGGGAGCGTAACGGATTAAAATAGGGGCATTCAATTAAAAGGTGTCTGACCGTCCACAGCTGAGAGCAGTGGGGACAGAGTGGGGGAGGATCACCGCTTAAAAGATGTCGATGACTAAAAAGACAGTGCCCTATCCGGAGTCAAGCTAAAATTACCTCCTCCCGACGACGTGTTCGGGAGGAAGAGGTCCAAGCGCAAGGAAGGGCTTTCACTTCCCGCAATTTATTGTGGGGAAGTGTTGACCAATGCGCATGCCATAAATGAGCAGCTTGGCGACATAAAACGCTCCGTAGATCGGTAAACGGAAGAGACTGAATAGCTGGCCGAGGAAGAGAGACTGCAGCCTTGGCCGCTATATCGGCCGCCTCATTTCCACAGATACCAGCGTGTCCCGGGAGCCAGAGGAACGCCACTGAGACGCCCCCCAGGTGGAGCAAGCGCAGACAGTCCTGAATCCGGTGGATCAGAGGGTGCACAGGGTAAAGAGCTTGGAGACTTAGGAGAGAGCTGAGAGAATCTGAGCAGATTACGTACTTTTTTTTTTTTTTTTTTGTGGTTTTAGGGCGCAAAACTTCTATGGTCATTAGCGCCCAGCCCGTGACGTAGAAAACAGGAAAAAAACGAAATTTAAAATCAGCAGCAATGGAAACAAAGTCAGAGAATTTGAGAAACTAAAGGCAGAAGGAATGCTTAAAAGTCCACTATAGAAAGGGGTTGGTTGTCCCCCAAAAAAAAGCTTCAAATGACTGACGTCATTTCACTGTCACTAATAAACTGTAGAACGTGGTCAGCTGAGCACGTGTCATCTGCTAAAATCGACGATAGATCAGGCGATAGCTGTAGACGGGAGCGTAACGGATTAAAATAGGGGCATTCAATTAAAAGGTGTCTGACCGTCCACAGCTGAGAGCAGTGGGGACAGAGTGGGGGAGGATCACCGCTTAAAAGATGTCGATGACTGAAAAGACAGTGCCCTATCCGGAGTCGAGCTAAAATTACCTCCTCCCGACGACGCGTTCGGGAGGAAGAGGTCCAAGCGCAAGGAAGGGCTTTCACTTCCCGCAATTTATTGTGGGGAAGTGTTGACCAATGCACATGCCATAAATGAGTAACTTGGCGACATAAACCGCTCCGTAGATCGGTAAACGGAAGAGACTGAAGAGCAGGCCGAGGAAGAGAGACTGCAGCCTTGGCCGCTATATCGGCCGCCTCATTTCCACAGATACCAGCGTGTCCCGGGAGCCAGAGGAACGCCACTGAGACGCCCCCCAGGTGGAGCAAGCGCAGACAGTCCTGAATCCGGTGGACCAGAGGGTGCACAGGGTAAAGAGCTTGGAGACTGAGGAGAGAGCTGAGAGAATCTGAGCAGATTACGTACTGTATCCGCTGATGGCGGCGGATGTAGTGGACAGCCTGGAGAACAGCGTAAAGCTCCGCAGTATAAACCGAACACTGGTCAGGAAGCCGAAAGTGATTTGGGGTGTCGCCAACAATATAGGCACTCCCTACACCTAACGATGTTTTCGAGCCATCGGTGTAAATAAATGTGGCTTCCGTCATTTGTGCACATAGAGCAGCAAATGCCCGACGGTAAACAAGTGTGGGGGTACCATCCTTGGGAAATTGACATAGGTCTCTGAGCAAGTCGATCCGGGGACGGAGCCAAGGCGGTGCTGTACCCCAAGTTGTCAAGAAGGTTTTAGGAAAGCGGAAGGAAAGAGAATGGAGCAGTTGACGGAAGCGGACTCCCGGGGGTAGTAGGGAGGAGGAGCGGCCTGCATACCCGACATCAAAGGAGGCGTCGAAAAAAAGGTTATGGGCTGGATTAGCAGGCATGGAAGACAGATGATAGCATAACGACTCAGAAGGACTGCCCGCCGATTGGACAGCGGAGATTCAGCAGTCTCAGCATAAAGGCTTTCCACAGGGCTGGTGTAAAAAGCTCCAGACACTAAACGTAATCCACGGTGGTGGATAGAGTCGAGACGCCGAAGAATAGACGGCCGAGCAGAGGAGTAGACTATGCTTCCATAATCCAATTTGGAGCGCACTAAGGCGCGATAGAGGCGGAGAAGGACCACTCGGTCCGCTCCCCAAGAGGTACCATTCAGGACACGGAGGGTGTTAAGGGAACGCAGACAGCGAGCCGAAAGATAGGAAACGTGGGAGGACCAGCACAGTTTTCTGTCAAACATAAGACCTAAGAATTTAGCGACGTCGGAAAACGGAAGGTTGACAGGACCTAGATGTAAGGAGGGCGGAAGAAACTCCTTACGTCGCCAAAAATTAACACAAACGATCTTACTGGGTGAGAAACGGAAGCCGGTTTCGATGCTCCACGAGTGGAGGCGATCGAGACATCCTTGAAGACGTCTTTCAAGAAGGCTGGTCCGTTGAGAGCTGTAGTAGATCGCAAAATCGTCCACAAAGAGGGAGCCCGAGACATCAGGAAGGAGACAATCCATAATTGGATTAATGGCGATGGCAAACAGTACAACACTCAGCACGGAGCCCTGGGGTACCCCGTTTTCTTGGGAGAAAGTACGGGAGAGAGTAGTGTTCACCCGCACCCTAAATGTGCGCTCTGCCATAAATTCGCGAAGAAAAAGGGGCAGCCGGCCTCTAAAGCCCCAAGAGAACAGTGTGCGGAGGATGCCTGTCCTCCAACAGGTATCGTACGCTCTCTCCAGATCAAAAAATATTGCTACCGTTTGACGTTTCCGGAGAAAATTGTTCATGATATAAGTGGAGAGAGCAACAAGATGGTCAACAGCAGAACGATGCTTTCGGAATCCGCATTGGGCTGGTGTTAAAAGACTGCGGGACTCCAGCCACCAAGCTAAACGGTAATTCACCATACGCTCCAAAACCTTACAGACACTACTCGTGAGAGAAATGGGGCGATAGCTAGAGGGGAGATGTTTGTCCTTTCCAGGTTTCGGAACGGGAACGACAATAGCTTCCCGCCATCGCCTGGGAAAGGTACTGTCGGTCCAAATTCGATTATAAAGGCGAAGGAGGTAACGCAGGCTATGGGTTGATAAATGCAGCAACATTTGGACATGGATACCATCCGGTCCTGGGGCGGAGGAGCGAGAAGAAGAGAGTGCATGTTGGAGTTCGCGCATGGAGAAAACAGTATTGTAGCTTTCGCGATTTTGAGAGGAGAAAGCAAGATGTCGCACTTCTGCTGCACGTTTCTTCGGGAGAAACGCCGGCGGGTAATTTGAAGAGCTCGAAATCTCAGCAAAGTGCTGACCCAATGAGTTAGAAATTGCGACGGGGTCCACTAAGGTATCATGCGCGACAGTGAGCCCAGAGACCGGGGAGAAACTAGGCGCGCCTGAGAACCGTCGAAGCCGACTCCAAACTTCCGAGGAGGGAGTGAAGTTGTTAAATGAGCTAGTAAAGAATATCCAGCTTGCCTTCTTGCTATCGCGGATGACGCGACGGCATCGCGCACGGAGCTGCTTATATCGGATACAGTTGGACAAAGTTGGATGGTGACGGAAAATGCGAAGAGCACGTCGCCGCTCACGTATTGCGTCACGGTATGCCTCGTTCCACCAAGGGACTGGAGGGCGCCGGGGCAATTCGAAGGTGCGTGGTATTGAACGTTCCGCAGCTGTGAGAATAACGTCGGTAAAATGTGTGACCTCATCGTCGACGCTGGGAAAGCGACGGTCATCGAAAGTCGCTAGAGACGAAAAAAGTGTCCAATCGGCTTGGGCAAACTTCCAGCGTCGCGAGCGCATATATGGCAGTTGAGGCTGCAGTCGAAGAACTCATGGAAAGTGGTCACTCGAGTGTGTATCATCAAGGGCGAACCATTCGAAGCGCCGAGCTAGCGGAACAGTACCGACCGCAAGGTCCAAATGGGATAAATTTGCCGTGGAGGCAGACAAAAATGTGGGGACCCCAGTGTTGAGGCAGACTAAATCCGCTTGGTGGAAGACGTCTAGCAATAGTGAGCCACGTGGACAAGGATGTGGAGATCCCCAAAGCGGGTGGTGGGCATTGAAGTCCCCAACCAGCAAATAGGGGGGTGGAAGCTGATCAAGAAGATGAAGGAGATCAGCTCGTGTCATTGGTGTAGACGATGGAATTTATACCGTACAAAGAGAGAACGTGTATCCAGAAAGGGAAAGACGGACGGCGACAGCTTGGAAGGAAGTGTTTAAGGGGATTGGGTGATAATGGAGAGTATCATGGAGCAGAATCATGAGTCCTCCATGGGCTGGAGAGCCTTCAACAGAGGGGAGGTCATATCGGACGGACTGAAAATGAGGGAGAACAAAGCGGTCATGGGGACGCAGCTTTGTTTCCTGAAGACAGAAGATGACCGGCGAGTAGGATCGTAAGAGGATCGACAATTCCTCCCGATTGGCGCGAATTCCGCGGATATTCCAGTGGATAATGGACATAGGGTGAACAGAAAATGGAGGAACGTGACCAAGGGTGCTGTCAACTCAACGACTGCTCAGAGCTTGCGACCGACAGCATGGAATGGCATTCAGTCGAAGGCAGAAGATCCTGATCCATAGGTTGGTCAGGAGCAGCTCCTGCCACCAACGATCGGCCAGTTGACCGGCCACCAACAGTGCGCCTCGGCGACACAGAAGATGGCCGAGGGCGATTTCCGCCAGGTGGTGCTGTAGATGGGACACGCCTTGGCGGAGAAGGAGAGGAACTGTGTTTCTTCGTAGCCTTCTTGGAGGTATGTTTAGATGATTGAGGAACCGATGGTTGTGAAGTTGCAGTACGTAAAAACTCTTCACGAGAATGCTCTTTTTTTGAAGACTTGGCGTCTGACTTTTGGGCTCGAGATTTAGCAGAACCCGACGAAGGGTGAGCCATAGAGTGGGCAGGCGAAAGGGGTGAGGTTGAACGGGCGATCTTTGCGCTGGCCGATCTGACGACCGTGGTACTAAAGGTGAGATCGCAAGTCTGCGTGGCCGCCTCCTTTGTTGGTCGAGGAGAAGCAAGGACAGCGCTGTATTTACCTTTCTGAGGCACGGTGGGCTGTCGACTGGCGAGTAACTTTCGAGCAGCAAAGGTCGACACCTTTTCCTTCACTCTTATTTCCTGGATGAGCTTTTCATCCTTAAAAACGGGGCAATCTCGAGAGGAGGCAGCGTGGTCACCCATACAGTTGATGCAGCGAGGGGATGGAGGTGGACAAGCACCCTCATGGGCATCCTTGCCACAAGTAACACATTTGGCCGGATTGGAACAGGACTGGCTGGTATGATTGAACCGCTGACATCGATAGCAACGCGTAGGGTTTGGGACATAAGGGCGAACGGAAATTATCTCATAGCCTGCTTTGATTTTTGATGGGAGTTGAACTTTGTCAAATGTCAAGAAGACAGTGCGGGTTGGAATGATGTTCGAATCAACCCTTTTCATAACCCGATGAACAGCTGTGACGCCCTGGTCAGACAGGTAATGCTGAATTTCTTCGTCAGACAATCCATCGAGGGAGCACGTATAAACGACTCCACGCGAGGAATTTAAGGTACGGTGCGGTTCCACCCGGACAGGGAAGGTGTGGAGCAGAGAAGTACGCAGCAATTTTTGAGCCTGGAGGGCACTGTG
This sequence comes from Schistocerca serialis cubense, assembly GCF_023864345.2. NCBI lineage: Eukaryota > Metazoa > Arthropoda > Insecta > Orthoptera > Acrididae > Schistocerca > Schistocerca serialis. The sequence goes on along the minus strand of NC_064644.1, from coordinate 621,912,982 downwards.
TGTTTCTAACAACAGGGTGCTGTTCCGTAATCTGGAACAAGACTTTACAGGACCCGCAATTGCGTCGACACCTTTCTGTATAATGAAAGGGTTGACCGTGGAAAAGTCGTGACCTTCGTCAGACCGAGAAACAACAAGGAACTGTGGCAACGATGGAAGAACAGTCTGTGGCTGAGACTCAGTGAACTTACGTTTGTGAGCAGACATAGTGGAAGGTGAGGAAACCATTGCGGAAGAATCCCCCATGATTACCGGCGTCTCCGATGGCGCGCTCCTCCCTTGTGGGGGCCCTCGCCGAGGGCACACCCGCCTTAGGTGATTGTTCACACCTCAGGTCACACCTCCCGACAAACGGACGGAGGGACCAATCGGCAATTTCGGAAGGTATCAGCTCGGGTAATCACCCCTCCCTGGGCCTGGCCATTACCAGGGGGTACGTACGTGTCCTACCTGTCTACCCGGGGCGGGGAATTACGCGTTACCCCGTCACCGGCTACGCATGGAAGTGCGTGGGTCGGCCTTCAGACACGCACAGGGAGGAAAGAAGAGAAAGGGAAAGGAAAGAAGAGGGGGTCTCAAACGCCGCAGCGGAGAAAAAGGTAAAGAGAAGAGGTAAGGAAAAGAGAAGGACAAAGGAAGGAAGAAGACATACAAGCAAGGAAGAAGACATACAAGCAAGGAAGAAGAAGAATGCGGTACATTTACAAGCGTCCGTCTCCGGACGTAGGCGCAAACCATACTCCCAGAGGGGGAGAAAGTGAAGGAAAGAGCCAGTGGTGAGGGGGGGGGGCGAAGACGGGGGATGGGGAAGGATGCGGAAAGGGAAGGTATGCAGCCCGGAAAGGAAGGAAGGCCACATTAGCTCGGGGCACCGTGCTCGCTACGCACGTATCCACAAAAGAGTTGTGGATCCCCTGGGGGGGCGGACAAGGATGTGGAGATCCCCAAAGCGGGTGGTGGGCATTGAAGTCCCCAATCAGCGAATAGGGTGGTGGAAGCTGACCAAGAAGATGAAGGAGATCAGATCGTGCCATTGGTGTGGACGATGGAATGTATACAGTACAAAGAGAGAACGTGTATCCAGAAAGGTAAAGACGGACAGTGACAGCTTGGAAGGAAGTGTTTAAGGGGATTGACTGATAATGGAATCATGGAGAAGAATCACGAGTCCTCCATGGGCTGGAGTGCCTTCAACAGAGGGGAGATCAATTTGGATGGAATGAAAAAGGGGGAGAACAAAGCGGTCATGAGGACGTAGCTTTGTTTCCTGAAGACAGAAGATGACCGGCGAGTAGGATCGTAAGAGAATCGACAATTCGTCCTGATTGGCTCGAATGCTGCGGATATTCCAGTGGATAATGCACATAGGGTGAACAAAAAATGGAGGAATGTGACCAAGGTTGCCATCAACTCAGCGACTGCTCAGAGCTTGCGACCAACAACATGGAATGGCATTCACCCGAAGGCAGAATATCCTGATCCATAGGTTGTTCAGGAGCAGCTCCTGCCGCCAGCAATCGGCCGGTTGATCAGCCGCCAGTAGTGCGCCTCGGCGACACAGAAGACGGCCGAGGGCGATTACCACCAGGTGGCGCAGTAGATGAGACATGCCTTGGCAGAGAAGGAGATGAACTGGGTTTCTTTGTTGCCTTCTTGGAATTATGATGTTTAGAAGAAGGAGGAACCGATGGTTGTGAAGTTGGGGTACGTAAAAAATCTTCACGAGTATGCTCTTTTTTTGAAGTCTTGGTGTCTGACTTTTGGGCTCGTGATTTGGCAGAACCCAATGAAGGGTGAGCCATAGAGTGAGCAGGCGAAAGTGGGGAGGTTGAACGGGCGATCCCTGCACTGGCCGATCTGACAACCGTGGAACTAAAGGTGAGATCGCAAGTCTGCGTGGCTGCCTCCTTTGTTGGCTGAGGAGAGGCAAGGACAGTACTGTATTTTCCTGTCAGAGGCACGGTGGGCAGTCGACTGGCGAATAATTTTCGAGCAGCAAAGGTTGACGCCTTTTCCTTCGCCCTGATTTCCTGAATGAGCTTTTCATCTTTAAAAATGGGGCAATCTCGAGAGGAAGCAGCGTGGTCACCCATACAGTTGATGCAACGAGGGGATGGAGGTGGACAAGCACCCTCGTGGGCATCCTTGCCACACGTAACACATTTGGCCAGATTGGAACAGTACTGGCTGGTATGACTGAACCGCTGACATCGATAGCAACGCTTAGGGTTTGGGATGTAAGGGCGAACGGAAATTATCTCATAGCCTGCTTTGATTTTCGATGGGAGTTGAACTTTGTCAAATGTCAAGAAGACAGTGCAGGTTGGAATGAGGTTCATGTCAACCCTTTTCATGACTATGAACGGCCGTTACACCCTGGTCAGACAGGTGCGTGAGGGAGCGTGTATAAACGACCCCACATGATGAATTTAAAGTACGGTGCAGTTCCACCCAGATAGGGAAGGTGTGTAGCAGTGAAGTATGCAGCAATTTTTGTGCCTGGAGGGCACTGACTGTTTACTACAACAAGGTGGCATTTCGTAATCTGGAACAAAACTTTACAGGAGCTGCAATTGCATCGACACCTTTCTGAATAATGAAAGGGTTGACCGTGGAGAAGTTGTGACCATCGTCAGACCGAGAAACAACAAGGAACTTTGGCAATGATGGAAGGACTGTCTGTGGCTGAAACTCATTGAACTTACGCTTGTGAGCTGACATAGTAGAAGATGGTGAAACCTTTGTGAAAGTATCCCCCATGATTACCGGCTTCTCCGATGGAGTGCTCCTTCTTTGTGAGGGCCCTCTCTGAGGGCACTCCCACCTTATGTGATTGTTCACACCTCAGGTCACACATCCCGACAAACGGATGGAGGGACCAATCAGCACTTTTGGAAGGTATCAGCTCGGTAATCACCCCTCCCTGGGCCTGGCCATTACCAGGGGGTACGTATGTGTCCTACCTGTCTACCCGGGGCGGGGAATTACCCGTTACCCCATCACCGACTACGTATGGAAAAGCATGGGTCGGCCTTCAGACATGCACAGGGAGGGAAAAAGAGAAAGGGAAAGGAAAGAAGAGAGGTCTCAAACACTGCAGTGGAGAAAAGGGCAAAGAGAAGAGGTAAGCAAAAGAGAAGGATAAAGGAAGGACAAATACTTGCAAGTGGAGAAAGCAAAGAATTTGTTACAGTTTCGACTTTCCGACTCCGGACATAGGCACAAAACATTCTCCCAGAGGGGGAGAAAGGGAATGAAAGAGGCGATGGAGAGGGGTGAGGGGGGGGGGGGGCAAGAAGGGGGATGGGGAAGGATGCGGAAAGGGAAGTGTTGCAGCCCGGAAAGGAAGGATGGCCCCATTAGCTCGGGGTCCCGTGCTCACTATGCACGTATCCACAACAGAGTTGTGGACCCCCTGGGGTAACAACAACACATTAGATGTTTGGGTATCTGGTTAGGTACTGGTTTTTATGGAATCCAGAGATGGGAACTCTTCCTCACACACATCTTTGCATCCCAACAACCTTATGAACTTAGCTTCCAGTAACACCTCCCCTTTTATCATCGTCATCATCTCTATTGCATCTCATTATTTGCTTTACTGTTCTAACCTTCTTATTTTCAGCATGCCCTCCCTTTCTCTAACTAAATCTTTTTCATCTTCTCTCCCCCCTCCTCCCCTTCCCTTCCATTTCGTAACTGTATTACTCATTTTTCTTTTTCCTCTTAATCTGTTTCCTTTTTCTAAGCAGAGGACCTCATATCACTAAGTATACACAGAAGGATACAAAATGCAAAATTTACAGCAGTGACACTTTTACGGGTAAATCTGGCCTATCCAGAGGATAAGACAATGAAGAATGCAGGTATTGCATTTTCTATCTACCATAAAGATCACACATTGAGTTGCAGACAAGCACAATGAAGAATGTTACTCATTTTCAGTTTGGCCAAAGTCTTTTTTCAGAAAAGAAAACACACATCAACACAAGCAAGCACACATCACCCACACATAACCACTGTCTCGGACTGCTCCAGCGACAATGCAACACTCACACTGATTGAAAGTAGCAATCCTTAATGGGGCACAAAAGGGGTAGGTATAGCAGGGTACAGGTGTGGTGAGGGAACATCACTGTCTGACAGAGCACGCAGGGTCTAGATGGCAGCAGGACAATGCTGCCTGGCACAGCATCTGAAAGCTGTGGGGCACCAAGTGGGGATAAATTGGGGAGAAAAGGGGAATGGGTAAGGAGAGGAGCAGAGAGGGGAAGAAAGACCGGTGGGTTCATTGGAAGAGAGAAGCACAGAGTGAAGGTGAGGGAACATAAGTAGGGAGGTGATGTGGGACAGATGCAGCAGAAGCTGTTGGGTAGATTGTGTGGGAACAACAGGTTATAGAAGACAAAGGACACAATAATTTTGAAATTGGAGAAAGTATTGAAAGTATAACTACCATCTGTACTGTTCAAGAAAGCTGGTGGAGGAGAGGATGATCCAGATGGACCAGGTTATGATTCAGGTATATAATTGAAACATGTTATATAATTCAGTTTTATTTGCTGATGACACATCAGTACTGGTAGAAAACAAAAACACAGAAAAGATTCCTGAAAAGGTCATAGAAACCTCTATGTTTGGTTCCATGTAAATGGCTTAAAGATAATATTTCAAAAACAGGGCTGATGCAATTTAAGACAAAACAGTCTCAAATAAATGATATTCACATTATGCGCAGAAGCTAGGAGCTAAATGAAGCAGGAATGCAATTAGACAGAAACATATCATGGTCCTCACACATAGATTATCTAAAAAATAAAGTAAACAGCCCGGCATTTGCTATGACAATCTTAGTCAATGTCACTAGTATAGACACACAAAAAATATTATACCATAGTTACTTTGAGTCAGTAGTGAGATATGATATTGTCTTCTGGGGGAATGCTAGCAACACGACAAGAATATTAGTTTTGCAGAAAAAAATTATCAGAAACATATGTTGTGCAATGCCAAAGGATCTAGTTGGCCATTATTAAGAGATCTTAAGATACTAAGCATTCCCTTATTATATCTATATGGAATAATTATTTTCACAAGTAATAACCCTAAGCTCTTTTTTCAATTTCCAGCATACTTACGACACTAGAACCAAAGAAAGCTTCATGTTGCTGCATATAGGCTTAAACTTTCTGCACAGACTCCACAATACATGGGAATGAAAGTATACAATAAATGGAAAGGCACAAATTTTAGAAATGTCCAAACTGAGGCAGTAAAAAGAGAATAGAATAGCACCCTGGTGCAGGAAAGTTAATACTCTGTTGATGAATTTTTTAATGATCTGACCATCTGAGCAGGATATAATACATAGAATTCAGATTTTATTGTGATTATATAAAAATATTGTACTCCACACATAATTTATCATAGTTATCAGCCTCTTGGGTAAAATATTCCAGACGTAAGACAGTCCCCCATTTAGATCTCCGGGCGGGGACTACTCAAGAGAACGTCGTTATCAGAAGCTAGAAAACTGGCGTTCTATGGATCAGAGCATGGAAAGCCAGATCCCTTAATTGGGCAGGTAGGTTAGAAGATTTAAAAAGGGATCTGCACAGGTTAAAGTTAGATATAGTGGGAATTAGTGAAGTTCGGTGGCAGGACGAACAAGACTTCTGGTCTGGTGAATACAGGGTTATAAATACAAAATAGGGGTAATGCAGGAGTCAGTTTAATAATGAATAGAAAAACAGGAGTGCGAGTAAGCTACAACAAACAGCATAGTGAATGCATTGTTTTGTGGCCAAGACAGACACGAAGCCCATGCCCACTACAGTAGTACAATTTTATATGCCAACTAACTCTGCAGATGATGAAGAAATTGAAGAAATATATGATGAAATAAAAGAAATTATTCATATAGTGAAGGGTGACGAAAATTTAATAGTCATGGGTGACTGGAATTCGGTGGTAGGAAAAGGGAGAGAAGGAAATGTAATAGGTGAATATGGATTGGGGCTAAGAAATCAAAGAGGCAGGCGCCTGGTAGAATTTTGCACAGAGCACAACTTAATCGCAGCTAACACTTGGTTCAAGAATCATAAAAGAAGGTTGTATACATGGAAGAAGCCTGGAGATACTGACAGGTTTCAGCTAAATTACATAATGGTAAGACAGAGATTTAGGAACCAGGTTTTAAATTGTAAGACATTTCCAGGGGCAGCTGTGGACTCTGATCACAATCTATTGGTTATGAACTGTAGATTAAAACTGAATAAACAGCAAAAAGGTGGGAATTTAAGGAGATGGGACCTGGATAAACTGACTAAAACAGAGGATGTACAGAATTTGAGGGGGAGCATAAGGGAACAATTGACAGGAATGGGGGAAAGAAATACAGTAGAAGAAGAATGGGTAGCTCTGAGGGATGAAGTTTTGAAGGCAGCAGAGGACCTAGTAGGTAAAATGACAAGGGCTAGTAGAAATTCTTGGGTAACAGAAGAAATATTGAATTTAATTGATGAAAGGAGAAAATATAAAAATGCAGTAAATGAAGCAAGCAAAAAGGAATACAATCGTCTCAAAAACGACATCAACAGGAAGTGCAATATGGCAAAGCAGGGATGGCTAGAGGACAAATGTAAGGATGTAGAGGCTTATCTCATGAGGGGTAAGATAGGTACTGCCTACAGGAAAATTAAAAAGACCATTGGAGAAAAGAGAACCACTTGTATGAATATCAAGAGCTCAGATAGAAACCCAGTTCTAAGCAGAGAAGGGAAAGCAGAAAGGTGGAGGGAGTATATAGAGGGCCTATATAAGGGCAATGTACTTGAGGACAATATTATAGAAATGGAAGAGGATGTAGATGAAGATGAAATGGGAGATATGATACAGCGTGAAGAGTTTGACAGAGCACTGAAAGACCTGAGTCGAAACAAGGCCCCGGGAGTAGACAACATTCCATTTGAACTACTGATGGCCTTGGGAGAGCCAGTCATGACAAAACTCTACCATCTGGTGAGCAAGATGTATGAGACAGGCGAAATACCCTCTGACTTCAAGAAGAATATAACAATTCTGATCCCAAAGGAAGCAGGTGCTGACAGATGTGAAAATTACTGAACAATCAGTTTAATAAATCACGGATGCAAAATACTAACGCGTATTCTCTACAGACGAATGGAAAAACTGGTAGAAGCTGATCTCGGGGAAGATCAGTTTGGATTCTGTTGAAATATTGGAACACGTGAGGCAATACTGACCCTATGACTTATCTTAAAAAAATTCCGATTAGGTATTAAAATCCATGGAGAAGAAACAAAAACATTGAGGTTTGCCGATGACATTGTAATTCTGTCAGAGACAGCAAAGGACTTGGCAGAGCAGTTGAACGGAATGGAGAGGGTCATGAAAGGAGGGTATAAGATGAACATCAACAGAAGCAAAATGAGGATAATGGAATGTAGTCGAATTAATTCGGGAGATGCTGAGGGAATTAGATTAGGAAATGGGACACTTAAAGTAGTGAAGGAGTTTTGCTATTTGGGTGGCAAAATAACTGATGATGGTCAAAGTAGAGGGGATATCAAATGTAGACTGGCAATGGCAAGTTAACATCGAGTATTGATTTAAGTGTCAGGAAGTCGTTTCTGAAAGTATTTGTATGGGGCATAGCCATGTATGGTAGTGAAACATGGACGATAACTAGTTTCGACAAGAAGAGAACAGAAGCTTTCGAAATGTGGTGGTGCAGAAGAATACTGAAGATTATATGGGTAGATCATATAACTAATGAGGAGGTATTGAATAGGACTGGGGAGAAGAGATGTTTGTAGCACAACTTAACTAGAAGAAGGGATCGGTTGGTAGGACATGTTCTGAGGCATCAAGGGATCACCAATTTAGTATTGGAGGGCAGCATGGAGGGTAAAAAGCGTAGAGGGAGACCAAGAGATGAATGCACTAAACAGATTCAGAAGGATGTAAGTTGTAGTTTGTAGTAGGTACTGGGAGATGATGAAGCTTGCACAGAATAGAGTAGCATGGAGAGCTGTATCAAACCAGTCTCAGGACTGAAGACTTCAACAACAACAACAACAACAACAACAACAACATCAGCTGATGAGTCTCCTGAACATAAAATCAATGATTTAACTTGTGCATTATGAGACAATAAGATTCAGATTCTGATTACAAAGCTGTTTCCACATGTGGCCTATCCTCTGATAGGTTGGAATAATCCTGTGACAAGACTGGGACTGGAAGCACTGTTTTGGTGGATTGGACAGGTTTTGCACATATGTCTCCAATGGAGATAATATGTGGAGAGTTGAGGGATTGGAAGTATCAAAGGGATGAACTAGGATGTTGTGTGGGCATGGAATAATACTTTGGGAGGGATGGGAAGAACCTCTGTTAAGATGTCCCTTGTTTCAGGACACAATGATATAGTGTCAAAGCCCTATCAAAGGATGCCCTGAAATGAGATATTCTTACTTCCTACCAAATATACTTCCCACCCATCCTAAAATGGTGTTCCATTGCCCACCCTACCTCTGCAATATCTTAGACCATCGCTATGCCTTCCCCCCAATCCGAAATCGTTGCCACAGCGATCATAACCCTGCGGGAGGCCTAGGTCCCGGTGCCAAACCTGCCCTATCCAAGCACCAAGCACTTCTGATTCCAGTCCTGACGGCTTATGATGCCTGCCCGCCCGCCAGCCGCTGCCCCCCCCCTCCCCCCCCCCTGCCCCCTCCATTGGAGTGCAGCCCCAAGTGCAAATAGCCATATTACATACCAGCTCTGATGCAATCTTTGCTCAGATTTTTATATTGTTAAGATTACCAACTAGCTGTCAACCAAGATGAATGGCCACTGTCAAACTGTGACAGAGAGCTATGTCTACCATCCTGTGGAAAATCATACAGCTCAACTCTGAGGTATACTTGTTTGAATCTTCAGTGTGGAGAAAATTTTCAATGTTAGTGTCTGGCCAGCAAGGACAGAAGAGCTGGTGGCATGAATGTTATGCACACCCATATTTGTGCTAAATTCCTGCATTAAATTCCAAACACTGCCACCACCAGCACCACCACCATGCAACACAAACATGACACTATACATGCTTTCATTACACTCACCTACATACTATAAATCCAATACTGACACAGATCCCACCTACCAATGAAGATAGATGCCAGTATGATGGAGGAAAAACACCCTTTCATACAGGTAACTGAATCCACTCCATGAGATATCTCAGCCAACAATGCAATATGACATTCTCATTTAAATCTCATGGCAATCCATGAATTTTGGGCAGGCATTGTTTAAAAATTTGGTTGACTAACAAAAGCTTCACAACCCATTTATTCTTATGAAGTCTGTTGTGCAGAGTTAGGTACAATTTTTAGAAGAGTTCTACTACTCATGAATAGTTTGCTAGTAAGAAGAATGTCCTCCACTACCTACAATTTAACCTTAATCCACCACAGAAAGAAAAAAGTATGCATCCATAAAAGTGTTTTATCATCTCTTTTATGAATTAAAGATACTGGTAAAAAATGAATGTTTTAAAACAAAGTGAAATAATTTCTACTCAAATACTTCTATTCCATAGGTGAAATTCTGAAGTAATAGTATCTGGGGGTGGTCAGTAGGGATACATTTATGACATTTTGTTAATAATTTAAAAAATTCCAGCATGTAGCCACAATTCCAAAACAAAAATGCATCTCATTTCAAATTTACTGACACATACATCATGGCAAGCTCTCAGAAAACTGATCCACATAAGCAAATATAACCAAACTGAGCTTTGCACAAGTTTCTCCTCACAACACACAGGTCCTCTCAGTCTGATCTGTGTGAGTTGCCCCATTTTTGCAATCTTCCCTAGCCAATCTCTCCTTCCCCAAGGAAGAAGAAACATACAGTTCCAAACCCTACGTTTTTCGAGTATGGTATTACTAGCAGTACTAATACTACAGTATGCTGTCAGAAAATCATACAGTGGATAAGCTAACTATATAAATCAAACCCCAATGTGTCATTCGCAGTTGATACATCAGTCGAAAATTGCTGGGGAGCCATATCTGCAGCCATCTTACACCAGCACAGAAGAGACCTGAAATTTTCATCACCACCTTGAAAAAATAAAATTATGTAACAGTTATTTGATTGTTTGTAGGCAAACCTCTGCATTCCTGATAAACAGGAACAGTGTGGCATTTTCTGCACTTAGAGGAGGACAATTACCCTACAATCCAAAATGAAGTGGAAGTGTAAGGTAACAATTCATCACTCAATAGTTAAATGCCTCTGACACTTTGCGTCATTAAACAAAAGAATTATCTGGGCAACCACAGCCATGAGAAACCATATTGAGAAATGAAGCCATATCAGCTGTAAAATCCTTCTATTCTTTGGAACTACCAATTTCGCAACACTTACAGCTGCATCTTTGGGTGCAAAACTGTATATAAGCAGAAAAAGAATCCTGTAGAAAATAAATAATCCCAAAGCTAAGATCAAACTGTAATGAAGCATATACTGAGGATGTCGTCAATTCACAATTTAAATAATTATTATAGGAAGACGTAGCATTCATTGTCAGTCCCATTAAATAGATTATTCCCAAAAATGCGTGTGTCCTAGAAGTAATAAAATATGGTGGAAAACACTTGCATAATAGCAGCGAAGACGATAAAAACATTAAGGATGAATTTACATAACACCATAGTGGATAAGGATATTTAAGAGGCACTCGCCGATGTTACCACATGAATGTTCACACACTTTAATATGCCACCTAGGTAACAACCTATTGGCTAAAAACTTTGACTGCTATAATATTAGTATGTCAAGGAATGTATGCTATGTATGGGGTCCCATTAAAACCTAGAATACAACATGATACTATAATAAGCAGGTGTACTCCATCTCCTGAATGTTGAGCAAGCAACCCAGATGACTTTCACACACCATGAAAATTAGAATGATGGAAAGAGAGAATACTAACTTTTATGCAACAACAACATCAAGTAAAGTAAATCATTCCCAGGAACAGAGCTATTTGCTGCAAATGTGAAAGTTAAACTGTACCCAGAAACATGATAATATGCTACATATTTGCAACTTATTTTCCTGTTTTGAGGTATGATTTAGTTTACTTATTTTCATTCCAGCACTACACATTGAAATATTCTCTCTCTCTCTCTCTCTCTCTCTCTACACACACACACACACGCACACACACACACACACACACACACACACACAACTGTCAAATGTTTTAGCCTACAGTCTGCCACCCAGATAACATTCACCTCCACACACTGATATTCAGTGAGTGCCTCTTACATTTCCCCTTGTCCATTATAACATTACATAAATTCATCCTCATTGTTTCTTAATCTTTCTTCATAGGTTTTAGTACTTTTACAGCAGACACACTTTTGTGGGTAATTATTTCATTGGACTAACAATGCAAGCTGAGTCATGACTCTTCCAGTGATTACGTGTTTCGATTCCAGGGACTACATGTTTCATTACAGCTTCATCATAGCTTTCAGAATATTGGTTTTCTACACGATTGATTGTCCACTTATATACAGATTTGTACCTGAAATGCAGCTGTAAGTGCTCTGAAATTGGTAGTGCCTAATATTTTTACAGCTGAAGCAATTTTGTTTCTCAACTTGCTAAAACATGTTCAAAGATGAAGAATGGTGTAGCAGCCCATCTGCCTGAAGGACCACAAAGTGAGTAACCTGGTGCTCAACAATTGATGCAATAGTGGAAAAAATGGAAATCACTAAGAGGTCAGTTTCCAAAATGTTGCATGATGTTATGAATACGACAACAACTGACATCGACAGGATGTGTCAACTACTCACACCCAGTTGAGAAACCCACTGAAACTGAAGCAGCAGTGTATGTATTGATTCTGTGTTTGGCTAACTCAGATGGCTTCTTTAGCCATTTAATCACAGTTAATGAGACAGCACACATTTACATACATCTACTTACACAACACCACTAAAGCAGGCAAAGATCCCAACATCATCAGATAATTTGGTGCTGTGTGTTCTTTGGAACAATCTGTTGTACCAACAGACTATAATGTTAAGAGGAAAATCTCCACAGCAATGTACTGGAAAAATCTCCAGGTGAGATAATTAGAGGAGGCTGTCAACGTGAAGTGTCACAAGAGGCAGTGTGAAGGCATATTTTTGATCCACGACAGTGTCCCAGCTCATTCTGTACAGGACAGACATGCTGCTTCTTTCGCCTATAAATTCTTGCCACACACATTCTCCATCCAGTGATATTTTCCTCTGACAAAGAATCCATTGGGTGGCAGCCATTTTCCAAATGAAATTTAAATTTTTAATGTGGAACACTTTCTGAACAATCAAAAGGCAGGCTTCTACAACCGAGATATCTGTCATCATCTGTAACTGGCATCATCCTATTCTAACCTCTTCATGCGCCATCTTGAGGAATCTTTCCTAAAAACCCAGACTCCTAAACCCCTCACCTGGTTCAGTTTCATTGATGACATCTATGCTATCTGGATTGAAGGTGAGGACACACTATTCACATTCCTCCAGAACCTCAACAACTTCTCCCCCATTTACTTCACCTGGTCTTGCTCAACACAACAAGCCACCTTCCTAGATGTTGACCTCCACCTCAGAGGTGTCTGCATCAGCACCTCCATCCATATCAAACCTACAAACCACCAGAAATACCTGAACTTCAACAGCTGCCACCCATTCCATACCAAGAAGTCCCTTCCATACAGCCTAGCCACCCGTGGTCATTGCATCTGCAGTGACGAGCAGTCCCTCTCTAAATATACCGAGGGTCTCACTGAAGCCGTCACTGGCCATAATTGTCTTCCCAACCTTGTACAAAAACAAATTTCCCGTGTCTTATCTTTCCAGTCTTCCACCATCTCCCGAAGTCCCACAGTCCAGCCACAGAGGAGCATTCTCTTCTTAATGCAGTAAAATCTGGGACTAGAGCAACTGAATTACATTCTTTGCCAGGGTTTTCATTACCTCTTGTCATGCCCTGAAATGAGAAATGTACTGCCCACCATCCTTCCCACCCCTCCTACAGTGTAATTCCACCTTCCACCGAGCCTACACAACATACTCGTCAATCCTCACACAACCCCTGCTCCCAGTCCCTTACCCTCATGGCTCATACCCCTGTAATAGACGTAGATGCAAGACCTGTCCCATATATTCTCCTACCACCACCTATTCCAGTCCTGTAATTAACGTCAACTATGCCATCAAAGGCTGAACTATCTGTGAAACCAGTCATGTGATTTACAAGCTAAGCTGCAACCACTGTGCTGCATTCTATGTAGGCATGACAACCAACAAGCTGTCTGTCCACATGAATCGCCACCAAAAAACTGTGGCCAAAAAGTAAGTGGACCACCCTGTTGCTAAACACTGCCAAATATGATATCCCTCATCTCAATTACTGCGTCACAGCCTGTGCCATATGGATCCTTCCCACCAACGCCAGCTTTTCTCAATTGCACAGGTGGGAACTTTCCCTGCAATATATCCTATGTGCCCATGACCCTCCTGGCCTCAACCTTCACTAGTCACTGTCCTCATCCATCCAACCCCCTCCCTGTTCCCCATTCCAGCACTACAGAGCCATCATTTCACTGCCACACGCAGTATTTTAATTTATTTTTATTTCTCTCCTTTCCACTACTTACCCCCCTCCCACCTTCTCTCTTGCCCTCCACCCAAACTGCAACACTTCACTGTCCATCACCCCCACCATACTATCCCCACCCCAGCCTCTTTCTTACTTACACACCCAGTCGTCACTCCCATCAAGTACTGGTGATGCTGCTCGCAGTGTGGTTTCAGTTCTCTGAGACTGCAGATGTGTGTGCAAGTTGCATTTGCACGTGTGTGTGTGTGTGTGTGTGTGTGTGTGTGTGTGTGTGTGTGTGTGTGTACTGCTGACAAAGGCTTAAATGGCTGAAAGCTATAATTGTGCGACTTTTTTTGTTGTGCCTATCACGAGTTATCATTTCTGCTATATGGTGAGACACATACATCAGGAACGGTTTTTTTTTTTTTTTTGTGGTTTTAGGGCACACAGTTTCAATGGTCATTAGCGCCCTGACAACGTTAAGAATGCACTGTGAGGCACAAGTTTAAAACAACAACTAAAAGGGAAAACATGATAAAAGACTGACAGGCATAGGATTAAAAAACAGCATCATCAAATGTCCTTAGAGAGGTTGGTCAAATTGATAAAACGAAGAACACGAGCAACTGCTTGTGGGTCATCCGCTAAAATGGCATCGAAAGTACTTGGCAGGTTAAGATCTAGACGCAGTGTGTTAAAATCTGGACAGGACATTAAAATGTGTCGAACCGTCAGCAAGTGCCCACATGGGAAGAACGGTGCCGGCGCAGCCGTCAGCAGATGGCGATGGCTGACCCGGCAGTGTCCAATTCTTAACCGGGCCAAAACTACCTCCTCCCACTGAGAAGGGCGTGAGGAGGACGTCCAAGCCACGGGAAGAGGTTTTATGGCCCGAAGCTTGTTGTCTGTAAGTGCAGCCCAATCGGCATGCCACAGCGATAAAATGCGCTGACAAATGACCCTGCTATAATCGGACGAAGGGACACAACAAGAGGCTGTCCGAGGCTGGAGGACCGCAGCCTTGGCCGCGGCATCTGCAGCTACGTTCCCGGGGATACCGACATGGCCAGGAACCCACATAAAGCTAACTGGAGAACCGACGTCCACCAGCTGCTGAAGAGAGCATTGGATCCGGTGTACAAAACGGTGAACCGGGTACGGATCACTGAGGCTCTGGATGGCGCTCAGGGAGTCGGAGCAGATGACATAAGCAGAATGTCGGTGGCGGCAGATGTAAAGAACAGCCTGGTAGAGGGCAAAGAGCTCAGCTGTGAAGACCGAACAATGGGCATGGAGCCGGTATTTGAAACTTAGTGCCCCGACCCCGTCATTGGTCTTAGAGCCATCTGTATAAATGAAAGTCATGTTGATGAACTTCGAACGAAGTTCCAAAAAACGGGAGTGGTAGACCGAACCGGGGGTAACCTTTTTCGGGAGCGAGCTGAGGTCAAGGTGAACGCGGACCTGAGCCTGGAGCCAAGGTGGCGTGTGGCTCTCGCCCACTCGAAAGGTTGCAGGGAGTGAAAAATTAAGGTGTTGAAGGAGGCGACGAAAGCGAACTCCAGGTGGTAACAGGGCAGGGACATACAACCCGTATTGACGGTCGAGAGAGTCGTCAAAAAAGGAACAATAAGACGGATGGTCGGGCATTGACAGTAGCCGACAGGCATACCGACAAAGCAGTATATCGCGCCGGTAGGTGAGTGGCAATTTGCCAGCGTCAGCATGAAGACTCTCTACGGGACTAGTATAAAATGCTCCGGTCGCAAGTCGTAAACCCCGATGTTGTATGGAGTTGAGGCGGCGTAAGATGGATGGCCGTGCAGAGGAGTATACGAAGCTCCCATAATCCAGCTTGGAGCGGACGATCGACCGATATAGACGAAGTAGGACAGTTCGATCCGCTCCCCACGACATACCACTGAGAGCACGGAGGACATTTAAAGAACGGATACAATGGGCGGCCAAATATGACACATGTGGAGACCAGCTAAGTTTCCTGTCAAATGTAAGGCCTAAAAATTTGGTTGTCTCCACGATTGGGAGAGCAACGGGACCGAGTCGTAAGGACGGTGGGAGAAACTCTTTGTAGCGCCAGAAGTTAATACAGACCGTCTTCTCGGCAGAAAAACGGAAGCCATTGGCGACACTCCAGGAGTAAAGACGGTCAAGAGAATGCTGAAGACAGTGCTCCAGGACACGTGTACACTGCGCGCAGCAATAGATGGTAAAATCGTCCACGAAAAGGGAGCCTGATACATCAGCTGGGAGGCAATCCATTATTGGATTGATCGTGATGGCGAAGAGAGCAACGCTCAAAACTGAGCCCTGTGGCACCCCATTCTCCTGGCGAAAGGTGTCTCACAGTACAGAACCCACACATACCCTGAACTGTCGATCCATTAAAAAGGAACGAATAAAAAGAGGGAGGCGACCGCGAAGGCCCCATGTACGCATGGTGCGGAGAATGCCCGCCCTCCAACAGGTGTCGTAAGCCTTCTCCAAATCGAAGAACACAGCCGCGGTCGGGCACTTCCGCAAGAAGTTATTCATAATTAAGGTCGACAAGGTAACCAGATGGTCAACAGCAGAGCGGCGCCTACGAAATCCACATTGTACATTGGTAAGTAGGCGTCGAGACTCGAGCAGCCAAACCAATCGAGAGCTAACCATTCGCTCCATCACTTTACAGACACAGCTGGTAAGCGAGATAGGTCGATAACTGGAAGGCAAGTGCTTTTCCTTCCCCGGCTTAGGAATCGGGACAACAATAGACTCGCGCCAGCATGCGGGAACATGTCCCTCAATCCAGATGCGATTGTATGTACGAAGAAGAAAACCTTTACCCGCAGGAGAAAGGTTCTTCGGCATCTGAATATGAATAGAATCAGGCCCTGGAGCAGAGGACCGTGATCGGCCAAGTGCATTTTCGAGTTCCCACATGATAAATGGGGCATTATAACTTTCACAATTCGAGGAGCGGAAGTTAGGTGGCCTAGCCTCCTCTGCCTCTTTGCGGGGGAGGAAGGCAGGGTGGTAATGAGCGGAGCTCGAAACCTCTGCGAAAAAGCGGCCGAAGGCATTGAAGACAGCCTCCGGGGCCACAAGGACGTCATTTGCGACCTTCAAGCCAGAAACTGGGGAGTGGGCCTTAGTGCCAGATAGCCGGCGCAGGCTACCCTAGACAACAGAGGAAGGAGTAAAACTGTTGAAGGTGCTTGTGAAAGCAGCCCAGCTGGCTTTCTTGCTTTCTGTAATAATACGACAACACTGAGCACGTAATCGTTTATAATTGATACAATTCGCCACTGTAGGGTGGCGTTTAAAGGTGCGTAAAGCACGTCGACGAGCACGTAAAGCGTCTCTACATGCTGCGGACCACCAGGGGACCGGTACGCGACGTGGAGAAGAAGTAGGGTGAGGGATGGAATATTCAGCAGCAGCGAGAATGACTTCCGTGAGGTGGGCAACCTGACGATCGCAGCTTGGGAAGGTTTGATCCTTAAAGGTCGCCCTGGAAGAGAAGAGCCCCCAGTCTGCCTTGGAGATGGTCCAACTAGAGGAGCACGGAGAGGGGGTATGCTGCAGGAGATGGATAACACACGGGAAGAGGTCGCTCGAATATGTATCAGAAAGTGCATACCACTCAAACCGGCGTGCAAGTTGGGGAGTACATATAGAGAGGTCTAAATGGGAATAGGTGTGAGATGTGTCCGAAAGAAAAGTAGGGGCGCCAGTATTGAGGCAGACAAGATTGAGCTGATTGAAAAGGTCTGCTAACAAGGAGCCCCTCGGGCAGGATGCTGGAGAGCCCCAAAGGGGATGGTGGGCATTGAAGTCTCCAGTTAACAAAAATGGTGCAGGTAGCTGAGAAATAAGTTGCATCATGTCTGCCCTGGTAACGGCAGATGACGATGGAGTGTAAACGGTACAAAAGGAAAACGTAAAAGTGGGGAGAGTAATGCGGATGGCAACTGCCTGCAGGCCGGTGTGCAACATGATGGGATCGTAGTAAGTATCATCCCGGGCCAGCAACATAACCCCTCCATTAGCTGGGATATCTACCATAGGGGGTAGGTCAAAATGCACAGAGGTGTAGTGTGCCAAGGCAATTTGATCGCATGGGCGTAGCTTCGTTTCCTGGAGGGCTACGACGAGCGGACGGTGCAAGCGGAGCAGCAACTTCAGGTCCTCTTGGTTGGAGCGAATGCTGCGAATATTCCAGTGAATAAGTGCCATCGTAAGAAAAGGAAGATGAAAGAAGGGGTCACCTCGAAGGCCGCTGAGGGCCTGGCTTCGAGCGAGCACTGCCGCCGCTATCAGTAGGCGGACAGTCATTGTCCATTGGGTCGATAGGTTCATCGTCCATCTCGGGAGGATGGCCGGGAGGGGGAGCTTCCTCCGCCGGTGAACGGCCAGATGTTCGGCTACCAGCGGTGTGGCCAGGCGAAACGGATGACGGCCTGGGGCGGCAACCGCTGGGTGGCGCAGGAGAAGAAATGCGCCGTGGCGGAGAAGGAGAACTGTGCTTCCTATGAGCCTTTTTGGAAGGACGTTTGGTGGAAGTACCGGTCGAAGGCTGGGAGGTCGAGGTACGTAGACAGTCTGCATGGGAGGGTTATTTCTTGAAGGCCCGTGCATCTGACTTCGGGGTCTTCGTCTTAGCAGAAGCTGATGAAGGGGCTGGTGTCTGTGGGGTGATGGGAGGAAGAGGAGGCGTCAACCGCGCGATCTTAGCACTGGCCGAACGGACGACCGTGGTGCTCAAGGTCAGATCGGATGTCTGGGTTGCTACCTCCCTGGTAGTCCGAGGAGAGGCGAGGACAGTACTGTATTTCCCCGCTGGGAGCAGCGCGGGCTTCCTACTAGCCAATAGCTTGCGAGCAGCCGAGGTGGACACTTTCTCTTTGACCCGAATTTCTTGGATACAGCGTTCTTCCTTATAGACAGGACAGTCGCGGGAGGATGTGGCATGGTCACCCTGACAGTTCACACAACGAGGAGACGGAGGTGGACAGTCACCCTCATGGGCATCCCTGCCACAAGTGACACATTTAGCCACATTGGAACAAGACTGTCGAGTGTTATTGAAACGCTGACACTGGTAGCAGCGCGTAGGTGTCGGGACATAGGGGCGAACAGAAATAACCTCGTAGCCCGCCTTGATGCGCGATGGCAGCTTAACACTATCGAAGGTCAAGAAAAGTGTCCGGGTCGGTACAAGGTCATTGTTGACCTTTTTCATGACCCTATGGACAGCCGTCACGCCCTGCTCAGCGAGGAAAGATTGAATCTCCTCGTCAGTCAATCCGTCGAGGGAGCTAGTATAGACTACACCACGAGACGAATTCAAAGTTCGGTGGGCCTCCACCCGGACAGGGAACGTGTACAGGAGTGTGGCCCGAAGCAGTTTTTGTGCCTGAAAGGCACTCTCAGTTTCCAGTAATAAGGTACCGTTACGCAACCTGGTACAAGATTTGACAGATCTGGCTATGGCATATACGCCCTTCTGGATAACGAAAGGGTTGACAGAGGAAAAATCCTTTCCGTCCTCAGATCGAGAAACGACGAGGAACTGTGGGGCAGGTGGTAGTACTTTTGTCACTGGTGGCTGGTCACGTTTCCGTTTTTGGGCAGAAGTCGAAAGCGATGGAGTAGAATCCATTGCGAAGGAATCCCCCATGATTGCCAGCGTCTCCGATGGTGTGCTCCTTCCTTGTGGGGACCCTCTCAGAGGGCACTCCCGCCTTAGGTGAATGTTTACACCTCAGGTCACACCTCCCGAGAAACAGACGGAGGGACCAATCGGCATGGTCAGAAGGTATCAGCTCAGGCAATCACCCCTCCCCGGGCCTGGCCTTTACCAGGTGGTACGCGCGTGCCTTACATGTCTACCCAGGGCGGGGACTTACGCGTTACCCCGTCACCGGCTACGTGTGCGAACGCGTGGGTCGGCCTTCAGGCACGCACAGGGAGGAAGGAAGAAGAGGAAAAAGAAGACAGACAGGGAGAAAGAGGACAGACTGTCTCAAAAGCCGAGGCGGATACCAGAGAAGGCAAGGAGAAGAAGGCAATGAGAAGGCAAGGAGAAGAAGGCAAGGAGAAGAAGGCAAGGAGAAGAAGGCAAGGAGAAGAAGGCAAGGAGAAGAAGGCAAGGAGAAGAAGGCAAGGAGAAGGCAAGGAGAAGAAGGCAAGGAGAAGGCAAGGAGAAGAAGGCAAGGAGAAGGCAAGGAGAAGTCAAGGGAAATAGTAATGAAGACAGTGAGGTGGAGAAGAGCAAAGAAAGGAATCAACAAAAGGAAGGAAGAAACGAGAAGTGAAAAACCAAAAAGACCACAATTATAGGTCGTGGAACCGTCCGTCTCCAGACGCAGGCGCTAACTACCCCCGTGAGGGGGATGGACTTCTTTTAGTCGCCTCTTACGACAGGCAGGAATACCTCAGGCCTATTCTAATCCCCGGACCCGCAGGGGGGACATCAGGAATGTGTACATAAAATATAAAAAAATCGATAATCCAATATATAATTGCTGTGAAACTAAAAAAATTCCAATCACTATTTGATCATCTCTTGTGCAGTCAGTACGCTGCTGCCTCATGGGATTAATCCCAATTTCTTATTTTAAAAGACAGCTACATGGTGATATAATTAATCTTTTAAATACTTACGATTATTATCATCACGCAAACAGCCGAGCAGATGGCAAGTGTTGCCATCGGTGAGCCTGACGTGACTGCCGCTCTGGCCCTGGCCGACTCTAGCCTTCACTGCTGCTGTTGTGTATCTCGTTATGGTGCCTTGGAAATACCTAATGAACACAGAAAATTAATTAGATCTGTAAATTACTTTACATTAAACTGCATGCAATAAAAGAAAATAATTTAAGAAAATTTCACTAAAATTTAATAGTTACAAATTTTGGTTTGATGACTGCAGCAGTTTCAAATCTCCTGCTTTAGGGTACACAAACAGTAGAAAAAATTACCTCTGACCTATTGGTCAAGAAGGACCCCAAGGCACAGACAATGTTCCCTTCTGAATGGAGGAGGTCATACTCTGAAATGGTACACCTTCAGATATGGATTCATTATCAAACTTTTATCTGCGAAGTCCCCTCCTCAACTCTTAGGAGCCCATTATAGGAATTTTAGAACACCTCTGCATAATGTGTGGTTAATGTTATAAATGTAAACAAGCCAACAGTAAAATATCAGTACAACTTTGTTTTGGATTTCCAGATCCTGCATTTTCCCAATATTTTCATTATTTTCCATCGGTACCATCATAAACCCTATTCTATCCCTTTCATTAAAATTTTTGCGCTTTTCAACCACTACCACAACCTTGAACATCAATTTTCAAACTGATTTACATGGTAACTAAATTGTGTTATTGCTCTATCTCACATTGTAGGGTAATCCATAGCAAAACTATACAATTTATTTCAGAATCTAAGTCACTTTGGGGTTATTTTGCATTTTTAGAGCTGCTTTCAAAATGGTTTCACAATGTTTGATCACCTGACTGTTGGAGAGACTGTAATACCTCAAGTGTAGTTTACCTAGTAACTAATATTGTAATCTGGTCAGGTTTTCACACCAGTGACTGATTTTAGAATCATAAAAATGAATCTACTGCAGAATTTTCCATAAGCTGCTTCAGGCACTTGTCATTGGTTTGCGCTTTTGAAAAATGTGTGCAGCCTGTGTGAATATTATGAGTTCCACATATTTACATGATGTATAATACTTCATAGATGTTTGGAAGAAATTATTCATTCTGCAGTTACAGAGAGCTACTGCAAGTAAAATTACTAAATTTTTAAAATATATTACATAACATGGGACCTATCTGTTCACACATAACCATTCGTGCAGTATCTTTTACCTTAAAACAGGAGGTGGTCTTTTACTATGGTGAAATTTGCAGACAAACAGAGTTTACTTGATGTCTGAATAATTATCTCTGTCTTGAAAATGGAAATTTGTGTTAGCTGCCAATAGCTTCAATTTCAAAATATTTTTAACTTTTAACCAACTTTTGACAGTACTATTCCCTAAAATGATGTCACTTACCCATTGTTTGTGTGTAGTAGATTAATAATGTAATATAGGCTATTAAGTACAGTATTGAGAAGATTTTCCCTACGACAACACTTTTAAATTTTAATAGGATATTTGTTCCTAAGTACATTACCACATGACACATTGGGACAGTTTTTCAAATTTGGGGCAATCTTACTTCTCTGGAGTAATATTTGTAATTTTAGAATAAGATTGCAACACACAAAGTGAATGCAATAATCCTAAAGTGTACTGCTCTACTCGAAACTGAAAAATAAATAAATAAATAAAACATCAAAAACAGTATTGAAATTAGTTTTTCCCCTTAAAGGCAAGTCCTGTGACATTGAAAAATGATACACCAGAAGCATGTGATTAGTTTCTAATAATTACACAATATTATGATTTATGAGTTATTATACAGTGTTTGTGTGGTTTTTCATAACATTAATGAAATTATTTGTCTTTTTGACTGCATCTTAATGCCATTTGGAACTCCCATGCAGTTTTGCAGAATTGTGAAACTTTTTGAAACTTGTGAATGGATGGCTTATCATCGTGATGGATGAAAAAGCATGCACAACTCAGACAGCACAAATTTATGTACTTTACAATAAACAACCCATTCATATCATGACAGCCACACCAGTCCGAATGTGCAGGGCTTGGATGTGAATGCATGTGCAAGAAATCAGATGCAGGTATCACTAGTGGAGTGCGGAGTGTGACTGGGCATTTTGGCCTGATCTGCTTTCACATCTGGCCAATTGGCCTCCACTTCTGGCCTTATCTACTTTCATGTCCAGGAAATTCACCTCCACTGTCGTAAGTAGTACTTTGCAATCTAACGGCATAAGTGCCCAAAGTGTCACAAGCTATTTCTAAACTCTGGCACCTAAGGTTTCCGGGTAGGAGCTCTGGCATGTGCAGTTATCTTAATTATCATGTAACTAACTTGAAATTTTGTAGGGCTCCGTATATGTTCCTTGATTAATTAATTAATACAAAACAGAGTGGTGTCAAATCTAAGAATATCTTAATTCTGTCTATCATGCGTAAATGCAAATTAATCTTGCATCCATTCCACAGACTGACGGATCATTGGACAGAACTGCAAAAAGGAATTGGAATATAAATGGTCCTTTTCTACCTAATAATATATGGTTAGTCATATTATGGCCATCTGACTGTACAAAAATGAATCCCTTAATGACTTCATCAACTCAACCAGGTGGAATGTGTTGAAAACAAATATATATTCTCCGCATACTTTTCAAACTAGATGTATCAGCTACTAAAAGAAATAGCAACAGGAACTGAAGGAGTGACATTTGAAGGATATAATGACACAGCATTACCACTAACTGATGAGCTTTTTGTTTTGTGGTACAAAAACAACTAGGGTCATATGCGCCCATGTCAAAACACTAGGACATGAAGACAAAGAGAGGAGTTAAATATGACTGCACGTTAGTCTCAGTCAATGCACGAGAAGACAGCTAAAAAACAGGGATGTGGAGAAAGGTCTATAAAATACACCACAGACAGAGAACTGGAGGTCCAGAACCAAAAATTAAATGGCCTTTGCCATATTGCTACAACGGATAAAAAGTGCAACATGGTCAATGGCTGTTAACTCTAACAGCAAACACCGATAAGGAAGGGGGTTGGGGCGGGGGAAGGGGAGGGGGACGGGGCGGGGGAAGGGGAGGGGGGCGGGGAAAGGGAAGGGGCGGCGGAAGGGAGGGGGCGGCGGAAGGGAGGGGGCGGCGGAAGGGAGGGGGCGGCGGAAGGGAGGGGGCGGCGGAAGGGATGGGGCGGCGGAAGGGATGGGGCGGCGGAAGGGAGGGGGCGGCGGAAGGGAGGGGGCGGCGGAAGGGAGGGGGCGGCGGAAGGGAGGGGGCGGCGGAAGGGAGGGGGCGGCGGAAGGGAGGGGGCGGCGGAAGGGAGGGGGCGGCGGAAGGGAGGGGGCGGCGGAAGGGAGGGGGCGGCGGAAGGGAGGGGGCGGGGGAAGGGAGGGGGCGGGGGAAGGGAGGGGGCGGGGGAAGGGAGGGGGCGGGGGAAGGGAGAGGGCGGGGGAAGGGAGGGGGCGGGGGAAGGGAGGGGGCGGGGGAAGGGAGGGGGCGGGGGAAGGGAGGGGGCGGGGGAAGGGAGGGGGCGGGGGAAGGGAGGGGGCGGGGGAAGGGAGGGGGCGGGGGAAGGGAGGGGGCGGGGGAAGGGAGGGGGCGGGGGAAGGGAGGGGGCGGGGGAAGGGAGGGGGCGGGGGAAGGGAGGGGGCGGGGGAAGGGAGGGGGCGGGGGAAGGGAGGGGGCGGGGGAAGGGAGGGGGCGGGGGAAGGGAGGGGGCGGGGGAAGGGAGGGGGCGGGGGAAGGGAGTGGGCGGGGGAAGGGAGTGGGCGGGGGAAGGGAGTGGGCGGGGGAAGGGAGGGGGCGGGGGAAGGGAGTGGGCGGGGGAAGGGAGTGGGCGGGGGAAGGGAGTGGGCGGGGGAAGGGAGTGGGCGGGGGAAGGGAGTGGGCGGGGGAAGGGAGTGGGCGGGGGAAGGGAGTGGGCGGGGGAAGGGAGTGGGCGGGGGAAGGGAGTGGGCGGGGGAAGGGAGTGGGCGGGGGAAGGGAGTGGGCGGGGGAAGGGAGTGGGCGGGGGAAGGGAGTGGGCGGGGGAAGGGAGGGGGCGGGGGAAGGGAGGGGGCGGGGGAAGGGAGGGGGCGGGGGAAGGGAGGGGGCGGGGGAAGGGAGGGGGCGGGGGAAGGGAGGGGGAGGGGGAAGGGAGGGGGAGGGGGAAGGGAGGGGGAGGGGGAAGGGAGGGGGAGGGGGAAGGGAGGGGGAGGGGGAAGGGAGGGGGAGGGGGAAGGGAGGGGGAGGGGGAAGGGAGGGGGTGGGAGAAGGGGGGGGAGGGGAAGGGAGGGGGAGGGGGTGGGGGAGGGGGCGGGGGTGGGGGAGGGGGCGGGGGAAGGGGAGGGTGAGTGGCGGGGGAAGGGGAGGGGTAGGGGGCGGGTGAAGGGAGGGGGAAGGGAGGGGGAGGGGGAGGGGGAAGGGAGGAGTAGGGGCGGAGTAAGTGGTGGGGGAGGGGAGGGGGAAGGGGAAGTGGAGGGGGAGGGGGCGGGGGAAGTGGTGGGGGAGGAGGCGGGGGAAGGGGTGGCGGTGGGGGAAGCGGAGGGGGAGGGGGAGGGGCGGGGGAAGCGGAGGGGGAGGGGCGGGGAAGGGGAGGGGGAGGGGGAGGGAAAGGGGCGGGGAAAGGGGAGGGGGAGGAGCGGTGGAAGCGGAAGGGGTGGGGGGGCGGGGGAAGGGGAAGGTGTGGGGGCGGGGGAAGGGGAAGGGGTGGGTGTGGGGGCGGGGTCAGGGGAAGGGCAGGGGGTGGGGGCGGGGGAAGGGGAAGGGCAGGGGGAGGGGAGTGGAGGGGGTGGGGGAGGGGAGGGGGCGGGTTAAGGGGAGGGGAGGGGCGGGTTAAGGGGAGGGGAGGGGAGGGGGAAGGGGGAAGGGGAGGGGAAGGGGCGGGGAGGGGGCATTAAAACAAATAGGTAATAAATATGAGAGCTCAAACCAATCAATCATGAAGATGCAATTTTGTTTCCTGAAGGCAGATAAGTGGGTGCTCGCTGTAAATTCTGTTAGATTGAAAACCACAACATTCTATTGGAGGAGATTCATGACAAGGAAAAAAATGAACAGGATGCCACATCAGTGGCTGCTGAGCCCTATCCTTTGAAGACTACAGGGCACAGACGCAGGATCATCCTGCTCCTTGTCATCTACAGAAGCATCAGCATTTTTCTACTGTCTGCCTGTGGACTCCAGGGCAGAATAATGCTTGTTGTTGTGCACTGGCAACACAGAGGTTGGCTGTGGGAGGATATCACATGGTGACAACTTAAGGAGAAAACTCTTTTGCCTTTGTTTGACTTCTTCTAACCTTTTCAGTTAGGAGATGAAGGTTCGAGTTGGTTGGCTGGGGAGTTGTAGGAAGTCTTTGCAGCAGTATTCCTTCTGTCCTTTCTGGCCTGCTGGTTGTGTAGCTGGTAACTATGCCCCATGAGGAGATTGTCTGGCGGTGTTTTGCACAGCCAGAGAGGGAGAACTACCATGAAGCTGGGTGCTTTCACAGTAGTAAATTTTGAGGTTGCATGTCTGCTTGGTCATGTCCTTCATGGAGTGAAATGTCGCAACAACAGTACTGTAGATACCAGGAAGTAGAACACGGGGTTTCCGACTAGTCAACAACTTACAAGTGACCGGGTAAGGCCCTTTCTCCTTCACCTGGATCTCCTGGTCAGCCTACTCATTGAGATACATGGTACAAATGCAGGATACAGCAGCAGGGTCAACATTGCAGCTGATGCAGCAGGGAGGAGGCTATCAATCATCCTCATGAGCATCCCTACCACAGGTTGCACATTTGGCTGGGACACTGGTAGCATCACATCGGGTTTGGAATTTATGTTCTGACTGTGATAACTTCATAACCTGTTTTGATCTTTGATGGAAGAACCACTATGAAAAGTGGGAAACAGGGTGGGTGTGGGGATGGGATCTCTCC
This sequence comes from Schistocerca serialis cubense, assembly GCF_023864345.2. Taxonomy (NCBI): domain Eukaryota; kingdom Metazoa; phylum Arthropoda; class Insecta; order Orthoptera; family Acrididae; genus Schistocerca; species Schistocerca serialis. The sequence continues at coordinate 621,886,687 of NC_064644.1, read as the reverse complement.
CCCCAACACCAGCTTTTCTGTACCGCAATACATCCTATGTTCCCACAACACTACTTGCGCCAAACTTCATTAGTCACAGTCCTTATCCATCTATCCCTTCCATATTCCCATTCCAGAACTACACAGCTGTCAATCCACCACGACACCCAGTCGTTTCATTTCTCTCCTGTTTCGCTACACGTGTGTGTGTCTAGTGTTGACAAAGACCTTAATGGCCGAAAACTTTAATTGTGATAGTCTTTTTGTTGTGCCTATCTGTGTGTCTGCATGTCTGCCATATGGTGAGAGGCAACTTTCCTTCTCATAATAAGCTCAAACATTTGACTTCCTTATCTCAATCCTCACATGTTTCTTTCATTTCATGTTGCTTTCCAACATTATGCTCAGATATTTAAGTGATATGACTGTGTCAAGCAGGACACTACTAATGCTGTTTCCAAACATTACAGGTTTGTTTTTCCTAGTCATCTGCAGTGACTCACATTTTTAGAATCAACTGCCATTCATCGCACCAATTAGAAATTACGTCCAAGTCATCTTGCATCATCCTGTCCATCCTTGATGACTTGCAGCCTATGCACAATGAGCCTTTATGTTGACCAAGCAGTTAAGGAAACCCCACAGATATTTGGAGTAGGAATTCTATTTCAGGATTAGAAATAATGGTGATATAATTCTGTCAGAGACAGTGAGGGACTGAAAGTGAAGTTGAATGGGATGGACAATCTTGAAAGGAGGGTAAAAGATGAAAGTCAACAAACGTGAAACAAGGTTAATAGAAAGTACTCTAATTTTGTCATGTGATGCTGAGGATAAGGGCACTCTCAAGATTTACCAGTATCTCCAACACTGGAACACTAACTTTGTCAGGCTAAGAATCCTCTAATATGGAACATACATTCTGTGCACACAAATGCTAAGAGTGTACTCAAAGTACGCACAACATGCAGTTCAACAGAGGACTAAGACTGCCCCACATTAGGAAAACAGACATGTCCACATGCAAGCCAAACACAAATGGCTCAGAGAAAAGAAGTCCAAATCAGTGTTCATGAATAGCTATATGTTTTTCTAAGGTCACCATAAATATGTCCTCCAGAGACTACATAACACAACTCAGCAAATTCATATGAGTGCGGATGAGATGGTCCTTTGCAGCACTTTCATCTGCTGTTGCTTTCAGGCCACTTGAAATCATGTTGACATACATATTTATCAATCCATGCCTTCCTCAGCTGTGCCTAGCAACCTCACTGGATGTATTTATGATTACACTGATTGATCCATCTTACATCCAGTAGAATTATAAGGAACTTCATTTAATAATTGGAGAAAGAGATTCATCATAGATATTGGTCTAACCTACAGTCAAAGGCAACAAACCTGGTTGTGTGTGACTGTTTCATGATGATTACAAACATGGGACTCTACACCTAACTTTTTTCTCTACTGTATATTTATCATGTCTTCCATGGCTTTTATCAAGCAGTAAGAATCTTTCCTTTCTATTTGTTAATGTTTATGACTAACACTAATGATATTCCAATGAGTCTGCTGCATCTCATTTTAACAAAGTTCATTGTGGCACATACCCACTTATTTCAGGCAACAAGCCAAACTGTTTGTTAACCTGAACTACCATTTTGTGATTTCTGTATTTATTTCCTTTTACTTGTTACTTCTTACCCTTTCCCAGTTTTCATCATGTTTTCCTTCATCAACCTATCCAATTCAACCCACAGCTGCGTGGGAGAGCATCATCAAGTACTTTATCATTACTTGTGACAAAACTCACAAACTGATCCATAATCATTACACGTCTTACTGAAGAGGTGAGTATATTACACCAATAACTACATTTACAAAGAAAAAATTTTTGAGTAGCAGAAAAAACACAAAAACTGCCATTCAGGTAACATTACAACATTGTGAAGACAAGCACTAAACAGGAATTTGGAAATGCCGTGCAAACATCATTATCTACATGTAGACATGTTTTCATATCTAGGAATACAAATACCAATGTCAGTAAGAATATACAATCAGCAAAGTACCTGCAACCTCAGTAATACAGTGCTGTGATCAACATACTAGACTAGACACTCAGTAAAGATGACAGCAGTTCTCTCTCTCCCTGGCTATCAAGACATAGGTATTCTATAACTTCCCCTAAATCACTCTAGGCAAGTACAACCCTGACTTTCTTACCCGTCCACTCTCATTCCAAGATAGAGTTCAATTTCAAATGGCTCAGGATATTCAACCCTCATCTTCTTTCATTCCTTTCTCCTTCCCTTACTTCTTATCTTAAATGAATATCCACCTCTAACAATACACTACTACTTTTAGCAGTGACTCGCATATCACAGTTTCACACTTAAGGATTTTTGTGTGTGACGATTCCTAAATGGTTAAATGAAGAGACTAGATCTTTGCACAGTTCTGGCCAGTCTTTACATAACTATACCACCCTAGAAAAGTCCATAAATCATTGCTCATTGAACTCAATAAACTCTTTTTAATAATGGAAGCAGCCAAACCACTATGGAAATTACAGCAGCAAAATACTAAAGTCACCAGAGGCCTGTTGAGCTCTACAAAAATTGTGTCCCAGTGGTGAGTTTCAAAACCAGAAAGAATCTGCCCATATGTGGCATGTAATTCACTGTCAGGTTTCAAATAAAATGTCCTTGACAAAGTGTAATACATACCCCAAGTCTCTTCCAGTTAGCATATTTTCACAATCACTGTTAATATGCTGTGCAACACCGCTGTGAATGAAACACCATTCCAAGGAGACTTAATAGAGGATAGACCCCTTTTTGAAAGTCTGTTCCAGAAGAAACTATTTGCTTTTTACTTCTCTTTATCTTCTATCCAATTATCTTATAACCATGTATTGATTACTAGACATACTCAAATCTGTTTTGAAAGTTGGCTCAATCCTTCACATCCAATGAAAAACAGGTACCTGACAATATTTCACTAAATATGTGTAATACTACTCATTTATATAAGGATCACCACTAGTGGAGTTAAATCATTGAATCACATGAAAAACACATTACATGGAAGTGCTCAACCTGAGGGATTTTTTTTTTTTACACTTTTGGCCACAAATAATAGTTTATAATGCTATTCAATGACACTTAATTCTTGCATAGGCGTTGCTACAGTTTTAAAATGTGTTTCATTTTAGAATGCATTAAACCGTCTGTATCCTTGATAAATAAAATATGAAATTACTATTTTGTTGTAAACCACACATTAGATTCTATTTATTTAGAATTGTGTATATCCTCCTCAGTCATTTGTATAGATTTTTGGGCGGTTCGAAACTGGAAAATTTTTAATATTTTGAATCGTATTTTTCATCACCTTCCTTATGATAATTGCATATCAACTGCAAGCTGAATGTTACGCTTCAAAACACAATGATTTCACCCTGAGGGTGTGCCCCCCCCCCCCCCCCCCCTGGCCCACAGACGTGTGTCCACCATTATGTACTTACGAATACCACAAGGGCATCAATGTTATGAACACGATACAGTATACAAACAGATTGTTGATACGCAAATAGTTACATGTTCCACCAGGGGGCGCCAGCAAAATGTCTGTGCAGTGCTGACACCAGGTAACAGAGGTCACTGCTATCAAGGAAACACATTCCAACTGCATGTGATGTTATGTACATGTTTCTATCTGCTGGAAATGTCCTGGCTAAATCTCATAGCCACAAATCTCAATTAGAAAAGACCAGCCTTGATGCTCCATTCTACACCACACTGTCACTGCACTGCATCATGGTATACTAAACAGTATCATCCTCCCCCCCCCCCCCCCCCTCTTTCTTACCACCGCACTCCACCACCACAACCTGTGGACACCATTCCTAATAGCCACTCAGCATGAAGCACCCTAAAAGCACTAGGGTGGAGGACACGGAGCGACAAAGGACATGTGCTGAAACCTACAGACAAGTATAAAACACACTATCATGGATAAAACATAAAACTAAAGCTGCTGTGGAGGCGTTGTCGCCCAACACCAAAGGCAGGATGTTGGGAAAGTTAAAAGTCTGCCACAGAGGGGCTAAAAGTGGGCAGCCCACTAATAGGTGGACAACTATCACTTGGGAGCCACAGTGACACTGAGGTGGGTCTTCACGATGGGGTATTTAACCATGCCTTTGCCACGTATGGCCAATACGGAGCTGGCAGAGGACAACTGCTTCCCTGTGAGAGGCCTGGATGAAAAACTTCCACACATTCATAGTCTCCTTAATGACATGCAGTTTGTTTCGCATGCTGTTATGCCATTCCATCTCCCAAAGGAGGAAAACACTGTGGTGTAAGAAATAACGCAGGTCAGCTTCAGAGGTGCCTATCCCCAGAAGTGGTTTCTGCATTGCCTGTTTGTCCAGCCTCTTGGCATTGACATTGCCAGGGATCCCAACGTGTCCAGGGGTCCACATTAACACCATGGAATGGCGGGACTGTTCCAGGACATAGATGGAGTCCCGAATGGACGCTACCAGAGGGTGGTGAAGGTAGCACTGGTCGATAGCTTGTAGGCTGCTCAATGAGTCAGTACACAGGAGAAATGACTCGCCAGGGCATGAGCGGAAATGCTCAAGAGCCCGAGATATGGCCGCCAGCTCTGCAGTGAAATCACTAAAGCAAACTGGCAAGGAATGCTGCTCAACATGTCCTCCATGAACATATGCAAAGCCTACATGACCATCAGCCATTGAGCCGTCGGTGTGAAACACTTCAGAGGCCCGGAACACATCAAGAATCGAGGAGATGTAACTGCGGAGAGTGGCAGGGTTAATGGAGTCCTTAGGGCCATGCAAAAGGGCTACACGAAGCTGCGGCCAGGTGTACACCGTGGAGGCATATGTGAACAGACTGCAAGTAGAGGTGGTAAAGGGAAGGACTCCAGTTCGGAGAGAAGGGACTGCACGCGAACTGCTATTGTTAGCCCTAACATGGGCCGCCGATGCAGGAGATGGAATGCCACCGGCGGGAAAAGAAGATGGTTATTTGGATTGTCAGGAGAAACAATGAATCTGTGCTACATCGAGCAGTTTCACACGTCTGATCTGCAGTGGAGGGAAATCAGCCTCCACCAGTACGCCGGTCACCAGACCCGTCCTAAAAGCCCCTGTCACTAATCAAACCCCACAGTGGTGCACAGGGTTGAGTAAATGCAATGCTGAAGGCACTACCAAACCATAAACCACACTCCCATAGTCAATTCGGGATGGGAAAAGGGCTCTGTAGAGCTGCAGCAGTGTACAGCGATCTGCAACCCAATTGGTGTTGCTCAGGCAACGGAGAGCACTGAGGTGCTGCCAGCACTTCTGGTTATGCTGACGAAGATGAGGGAGCCAAGTCAATTGAGTGTCGAAAACCAGCCCTAGGAATTGATATGTCTCCACTAAGGTGAGTGGATCATCATTAAGCTAAAGTGTGGGTTCCGGATGAATGGTACTATGCTGACAGAACTGCACGAGAGACAACTTTGCAGCTGAAAACTGGAAGTCATGTGATAGAGCCCATGACGGCGCCTTGTAGATGGCTAACTGGAGGTGCCACTCAGCAACAACAGTACTGGAGCAGGAATACGAAATGCACAAGTCATCTGCATACAGAGAAGGTTAGACGGAGGTTCCCACAGCCGCTGCTAGATCATAAATGGGCACTAAAAATAGAGACACTCAATACAGAGCCCTGTGGGACTCAATTCTCCTGGATATGGGTGAAACAATGGGAGTCACCAACTTGGACATGGAAAGTACGGAGCGAAAGGAAGCGTGGGATAAAAATTGAGAGTGGTCCCCAGAGATACCACTCATTCAATGTGGCAAGGATATGAGGTCACCAAGTCATATCATAAGCTTTACGTCAGTCAAAAAAGACAGTAAGCAGAAGTTTCCATCTGGAAAAGGTTGTTCAGATGGCAGACTCGATGGACACGAGATTATCAGTGGTAGAGCGAACATGGCGGAAGCCACACTGACATGGAGCCAGCAAGCCACATGACTCCAGTACCCAACCCAACTGCTGACATACCGTACGCTCCAGCAGCTTACAAAGAACGTTGGTGGCTATCCACATTAAGCTGGTTTTTACAGGGTTTGAGCACTAGAATGATGGCACTCTCCTGCCATTGTGGTGGAAAGATGCCGTCACACCACATACAGTTGAAGATTACAAGGATTTGTTGTTTGTGGTTGGATGATAAATGTTTAATCATCTGGCTGTGGATGCGATCAGGCCTAGGAGCCATGTCGGGGATATGTGCAAGGGCACTGGGGAGCTCCCACTCTGTAAATGGAGCGTTATCAGATTCACTGCAGCGTTTAGTGCATGAGAGGACGTTCCCTTCCAGCTGATGATTGAGTGCGCAAAAGGCTGGCGGGAAATTTTCCGATTGACAATCCCGAGCAAAGTGATCACCAAAGTGTTTGGAAATCGCATTTGCGTTGGTACATAACTCGCCATTTATGGTAACCACAGGGATAGCTGTTAGGGCCTGGTACCTGAAAAGACGTTTGATCTTTAACCTGACTTGGGAAGGTGACGTGTGGCACCCAACAGTGGAGACGAATCACTCCCAACACTCCTTCCTTTGTTTGATAAGGCAGCGAACACGGGCACAGAGCCATTTAAAGGCTATGAGGTGCTCCAGGAAAGTGTGCCACTTCCACAGCTGTAGAGATCACTGAAGCTTCTTAATTGTTTCAGTGACTTCCGTCGACCTCCAAGGGAAACATTGCTGCCGCAGAAACATTTATGCTAGTCACCTGCTTAACCATCAGTTCCATGTTACGGTGTAGGGGAGATAAAGCAATGACAGCAGAGGTTAAAGTTCCCCAGTCTGCTCTGCTCAAAGCCTATCTGGGCACGCATCAATGTGCCTGACGCTGGGGCAGTGACAGGAAGATGGGGAAGTGGTCGCTACTACACAGGTCGTGATGTGCTCTCCAGTGGATAGATGGGTGAAGTCCTGCGCTGCAAATTGATAAATCAATGGCCGAGTAACTACCACAAGCCACACTGAAATGTGTAGCGGCCGCAGTATTTAAGAGGCAGAGGTCGAATTGCAGCAGTAAAGTTTCAACATCTCTGCCATGGCCAGTAGGCATGGTACCACTCCACAAGAGGTTATGGGCATTAAAATCCTCCAGAAGTAGGAAAGGTTTAGGGAGTTGATCAAGCATTCCAGCTAATACATTCAGGGGTACTGCGCAATCTGGAGTAAGATTTACACTGCAGAAAGTTATTTCCTGCGCCGTCCTTATTCTGACAGCCACATCTTCAAGAGCTATTTGAAGCACATATTCAATACACACCGAATTTAGGAAACATACGCAAACTCCACCTAACTCTCTATTATAGTTGCTACGGTTCCTGTAATATCCCTTATAGCCATGGAGGGCATGAATCCGCATTGCTGGGAACCTGGTTTCCTGGGGGGCAATGTATATAGCAGGTGTAAAGCTTAACAGTAGTTGTAGCTAAGCCAGGCATTGGAAAAAAACACCGCAATTCCACCGGAGGATGACATCGTGAGACTGCGAAGGCATGGAACATTCAATGCTGCCACAGATTCATTGCCTGATTAGTCTATATCCTTTGTGTCTGTGGGCCTGGTGAGATCAAGGGCCTCAGCGGACGTCAAAATCTCCACTTCATCATCAGCTGCAGAGCTTGTAGGTAGCAGTTGTGTTGGTGCCCCTGCCATTTCCTTGGTCTTAGGCATTTTCTTTTTGGATTTCTCTCGCTGCTCCTTGGGTTTCCCTGGCTGGGAAGACTTCACTGGCTCAGTCTCTGGGACTGAGGATGAGCGTGAAGCCGTACTACCAGCTGCTTTTGGGATCTTCAGCGACTTGCAGGTGTCATCTTTCCCACTAGAAGAAACCTCAGAAGGGAGTGACACAAGGGACCCCTTCCCAGTGCTAGAACCAAAGAAGACTTACGCTTCTCTGGATTAGAAGTGGGGACATATGTCGCCGATGGCTGGGGAGGGAGGGGGGAGGTATTGGTCCTTAAGTAGTTCGCACATGAGCAACAGTGAGGGCAATGACCCCTACCATCAAGGGGACAGGTGTAGTCTTCCAGCTCTGAGAGGTGACCTGGGTTTGCGGAGCTGATGGTGCCAAAACTACTGTAACGGCAGTGTAAGATGTTGTCATACACACAGAATGCAGGTGCTCGATTTGTATCTTAGCCTCAGATGATGGTTAGTCTGTTCAGGGCCTTGTACTCCACGATTTTCCTTTCTGTCTGGAGAATCCAGCAGTCAGGTGAGCTAGGCAAATGGTGCTCTCCACAGTTGATGCAGATGGGAAATGGGGGCATGGAGTATTGGGACGTGATGTACTTCTGGAATCTCGGCATGTGGCGCAGGAAGACATATGGGCAATCTTCCAGTACTTAAAGCACCACACTGGGGGAGGGATATAGTGTTTACATCACACCTGTAGACCATCACCTTCACCTTCTCGGGTAATGTATTACCATCAAAGGCCAAGATGAAGGCACCACTGGCAACCTGATTATCCTTCAGACCCCGGTGGACACACCGGATGAAATGTACACTCACCACTCTAAATTGGCGCGCAGCTCATCGACGGACTGCAAAAGAAGGTCTCTGTGAAATATGATACCCTGGACCATATTTAAGCTCTTATTGGGTGTGACATTTACAGATATATCCCGCAGCTTGTCACAAGCGAGTAATTCCCATGAGGATGATGTTTTAATCAAGACTGACCCAGGTCTCATTTTGGACAAGCCCTCCACCTCCCCGAACTTGTCCTCTAAATGCTCAACAATAAACTGAGGCTTCATCGTCGTGAAAGGTTCCCACCAGCTCTCAAACATACAAGGTACTGGGGCAAATAAGATCTTCTGCCTTCCTTAGCCTGACATTCCTCCCATGGTGTGGCCAGTGAGGTGAACAATTTTCTGTCATACTTCTGTGCGTTGAATTGAGCTAGTGATCGCTTAGAGGCTGCTGGTGTTTCACCACCAGCAATAGACGATGGACTACACTTCATCGCGTGTCATCTGCCATGATGCCACCCACTCCGACAGGGGCCCTACCCACAGCCACCACCCACCCTCAGCAAAAGCCACCTGACAGGATGGACATTGCCGGGAGTCCTGATGCCCCACGTGGATGGACATCTACTCCTTGGAATACATGGGGAGTTAACGGTGCAGGCATCAGCAGAGTGATCCCTGTGTGGTCAGGGGGCTACTACCAACAGGGTACATGGCAACCACAGCACAACATATTGGCTACCATGTTGGATATCAGGTGCAAAGAAGTCCATGGTCATTGTCGATGCAGAAATCGACACTGCATAGTGAATAGTGTCCTTGCCCAGGGGATGGAGAATGGGCATGACTGCAATGCAACAACAAGAAAGTGGGCTAAAGATGTCAATGCACAATGGACACCATGCACTTTGTAAGGCGCCCTTACCAAGTTGGCTCACTCTTCAGGAAAATTTTGAAGATTGGAGGTCAGATCTTACAGGGGACCATCACATAAAGGCAGGAATACCTCTGGCCTATTCCAATCCCCAGACCCACAGGGGCGAAAAATCATAAGAGTGAGCAAAATATAATACAGAAAGCTAGGTGGTAGTTTGTTTAGGAACTATGTTGTTCAAGTGCCTCTAATGCAGTTAAATTTTTACATCATTGTTTGCTATGATATGGAGACAAATGGTGGATTATATACCTGTATTAATAGGCAATGGTATTGCACATAAACAATGTAGATTTGAAAAGTTCCAGTTGCAAGAGAGCACTTGCATGGCCATCATCAGGTCCATTTGTTCTGTTTCAGTGATGAACCAGTGATTGTTGACTTTTGAAGTTGAGTAGTGCCAGTTATTGTAAAACCTATAATGTTACAAAATCTGTAAAATCAGACTTCTATTTTTATTATTGGTTTAAATGCAAACAGATTAGAGGGTACAGTGGAATTCCAGATCAACAGAAACTTCCCCTTGATGAAAAGAAGTTTTCAAAAAGTCACAATGCTCAGGAAAATTAGAAATATTTTTACTTTTCCTTTCCACCCTGAAAATCTGTAACTAATTATTCAAACATTTTCATTCCAATACCCAAATTATTATTTTAACTGCTGGCATCTCTCTTCATTATGCAACCATAGCATCCTGTGAGGCTCCTTTTGAAGAGAGATTAAGGCTGTGATTAAGATTGTTATCAAGTCAATTGTACTTTGGTCTGCAGAACATCACAGTTTCTTGTGATCTTCCTTAACAGTGCAGCTAATAAGGAAAATGGGCTGGAGGGAAGAAGAGAAACAGCAAGCGTTTGTAAATACATATTTGTATGTAACGAGAAAAGTTAATTTTAAAAAAGTGATAAATGAAGAATGGTCATAATCAGGTGTAACATTGCTTCAGCTATACCTGCGTCCTTCGAAGTGGAGGTTGCCTGCCTCCAATACAGGGAACCAGTCAACCAGTGTTATTTCTTCTTCCTGAAATAAATTTGTTCTGTTTAGGTTCTATAACAACAAATAAGCAAATTTACAAAAGTTACATAATATTATAATATATCATATTTGAAGCAATTTGCCAATAATTGCATCGGTTCAAAAACTTATCAACACTTTGTGTGTTTATGCAGTACTTCATAACAGACAACTGTCATTTGTGAAAAGACTGAAGATCTATTAATATTGATTGTCTGGTCATCACCATATAATGTAATGAGGGTCATAACACATTTTCCTTGCCGGAAGCTAGTACTTACTTCCGTACCTACCTTTTTTGCGTTAAGGCACAGACCTGACTGTGTTCATAAGCACCCATGTCATAACCTTAGAACACCTTTATCCGAAAGATGTTAAGAGCAACTGTATGTTAAGCTCAATCAACAGAGGGAAAGAGCTAAAATCAAGAACTACTACTTGAAGAAACATCAATAAAATATGCCGTAGTAGCAGCAGAGATCCCTAAACAAACATTAAATGTCCTTTGCAAAATTGCTATCATTTATATAAACAATCTGCACGTTGCATGCCAAAATAACCAGTAACTCAGGTGGAAAACATACAATTAAACATAAGCAGTTCAGAAAAGGATATCGGATCAGAAAATAGCAAACCATCAAGTTATTATTATGACCAACGCAAAGTGGTGGGAGATCACCACTCAACAAATGGTGATGGCTAAAGAGACAGTGCCCAATAAACAACCTAGTTAAAATGATCATCTTGCAGTGAAAGAGCCAAGAGGTGGCCAGCCGAACCGTTGGGAGAGGTTAAGTCAATGGAGCTTGTTCCAGTAAAGAGAAAACCAGTGGTGATGCAAAAGTGACACCATCTACCAACAGACAGCAACAAGAAGATCATCTGAATCAATGGAAGAGCTGGCAGGTTGAGGTAGGACTTCAGTCTTGTCACACATGAGAACAATGTGACGAGGAACCCACAAGAAAATCATAGTGGCTCCCTCAAAAACAACAACTGTAAGCTTCCTTGGACTCTTCCAGCACAATGAGGATCTGAAGGCTTGTGAGAGAATTGGAGCATATGACACAATTAAAAGGTGTATATTGTGAGATGTGCTAGGTGGTCCGAAAGAGCACAAAGAGCTCTGCTTTAAAAATCTAGCAGTTTGCAAGAAGATCGTACCAAAAATGGTCAGTGCCAACGATAAGGCACACCAAACACCATGGACTGCGAGTCGTCAGTCTACATAAATATGCTACCACTAAATTGGGTGCAAAGATTGAGGAGCTAACAGCAATAGATCAAATCCATTTGCCTCCCGAGGAAAATACTTTGAAGTCCAAGATAAACACGGGCAGCTACATGAAGCGAAAGTGGTGAAGGGCTCACACCAAACAGGAATGTGGCAGACTGCACGAAGCTAAGCTGTTGGAGCAGTAGCCAAAAGCGAACTCTGGAAGGTAATACGAGAAAAATGTGGCCTGTACTGGCAGTTGAAGGAGGCATCAAAATAAAGGGCACAAGATGGGTGGCTGGGCACAACACAACAAATGGCAATCATATCCACTGAGGAGAAGATCATGCCCGTAGGACAGTTCCAGTTAGGCAGCTTCTGCATAGAAGCTCTCAACCAGACTAGTGTAAAGGTTGCCAGTGGCCCAACATTCTCCACAACAGTAGACTGTGTTATGACCATCAATAAATGAAACCCATATAGTCTAGTTTCAAATGGACATGGGATTGGTATAAATGGAAGATGTAACAATAGTGGAAGAAACCCACTGTGACACTAGAAATTCATACAAACTGTTTTTTTCAATAGAAAAGCAAAAACAATTTTTGATCCTGCACAAGTAGAGGATCAAGACATTACCAAGGATGCCACACAAGGATACAAGTCCATGGAGAACTGCTTAAGATAGCTAAGTCATTGACCAATAAGGAAGTTGGATATGCCTGTGGGAAAACAGATCATGGAAGTGTTAATGGGGACAGCAAAGATGGTCAGTTGGATCTACATCTACATCTACATCTACATCCATACTCGGCTAGCCACCTGACGGTGTGTGGCAGAGGGTACTTTGAGTACCTCTATCGGTTCTCCCTTCTATTCCAGTCTCATATTGTTCGTGGAAAAAAGGATTGGTTGGTTGGTTTAGAAGCAGGAGAAGGAACCAAACTACAAGGTCATCGGTCACTTGGTCCTAATAAAATAATGCCCCAGGTGTGAGGATAAAATGGACAAAACATATAACACAAAACAGAAAGAAAGAAAAAGCCAAAACAGTGAAGAGGCGGCAACGAATACTAAGAGAAAAAAAAGGGTACAGAAAAGAAACAGAAATACGCTAGAAACAAAAGACAGTAAAACATGAAAGCAGATTACAGTGGCTGACCAACCACAAGAATAAAAAGGGAAAGCCAGCCACTCTGTAATACATTAAAACCTCCACCCTAAAAGCACTAGGGTGGAGGACACAGACCAACAAAATACGTGCACTCAAACCTACACTGAATTATGAAACACACTCTCACGAATATAACGTAAACAAAAACTGCAGTGGAGGCATTCTCGCCCAACAACAAAGGCAGGGTACTGGAAAAGTTAAAAGTCTGTCACAGAGGGGCTAAAAGTGGGCAGTACAGCAGGAGGTGGGCAAATGTCATTTGGGAGCAACAGCAACACTGAGGTGGGTTCTCGAGACGGTGTAGGTGACCATGTGTTAGCCACATATGGCCAGTGGTGGTGGTGGTTGTTGGATGTTTAAGGGGGACTAAACAGCTAAGGTCATCAGTCCCCCATTCCAAAATCAGGTGAGCCGAAAAATCTACGTAGCAGATAAAAACCAAAGGGGGAGGAGACGTCCCCCCAGGCGCTAAAAGAACACAAATGCAGCAACGAACACTACAGACAAGAACAGAACAGAGGAACACCAGACAGAAAGAAACAGAAGAAAGGAAGAGGGCCGGAGACTGGTTGACTGACCACGAGATCAAAAAAGGGAAAGAGTCAACCATCTCACGGCCTACCAGAACAGCAACAGACACGAGGACAAAAGACACAGAAAGGGAAAGGCGCAGGACCTCCCTAAATCGAACCATAAAAAGGACTACCACGGATAAAATTTAAAACGCCATCAGCCATGGAGGCATCGTCAGATAAAACCAAAGCCAAAGTGCCCGAGAGATTAAAAGATTGCCGGAGTGTGCGCAGTCGAGGACACTCAGCAAAATGTGGCCGACCGTCAGCCGGGACCCACACTGACACAAGGGGGGATCCTCCCGACGCAAGAGATGGCCGTGCGTCAGGTACGTATGGCCGATGCGCAGCCGACACAGGACTACCGAGTCCCTGCGAGAAGCCCGCAGGGAGGAACGCCACACATCGGTCGTCTCCTTGACAGCCCGCAGTTTATTCGGGGCTGTCATGCCACGCCACTCAGCAGCCCACATCCCAAGTACCTTACGGCGCAACACCAGCTGCTGGTCGCGAGCCGTAAGGCCGATCTCCAAAGCTGGGGCGTCTATCGCCCCTTTGGCCAGCCTGTCTACACGTTCGTTCCCTGGGATGCCAACATGACCGGGCGTCCAAACCAGGACCACTGAACCACCAGAACGGGCAATGGCGGAAACAGCCTCCTGAATGGAGGACACCAGAGGAGAGGAGGGATGGCAGCAGTCGACGGCCTGAAGGCTGCTCAGGGAGTCACTGCAGATGACAACGGACCTACCTGAGCAGAAACGCATGTGCTCAAGAGCGCGCAAGATGGCCACCAGCTCTGCAGTAAAAATACTGCAGCCAGCCGGCAAGGAGCGTTGCTCAATATGGTCAGAGTGAGCAAAGGCGTAGGATGTGCGACCATCAACCAGGGAACCATCAGTGTAGACAGGCTCACAGCCCGGAAATGAGTCGAGGAGCGCAAGAAAACGGCGACGGAGGGCCACAGGCGGAACCGAGTCCTTAGGGCCCTGTGCCAAATCCGGACGGACAGACGGCCGGGACAAACACCAGGGAGGCGTAGGTGTATGGACCCGGAAGGGAGGCAGAAGAGGGAATGACCCCAGTTCTGACAGCAGGGACTGGACACGGACAGCTACGGAAAGCCCAGACCTAGGTCGCCGTTCGGGCAGATGGAGGACCATGGCAGGGAAAAGCAGGCGACGATTGGGATGGCCTGGCGAGCAATGCACGTGGACAGCATAGTCGGCGAGCAGTCGATGGCGGCGAAACCGCAGCGGGGGAACCCCGGCCTCCACCAGTAAACTATCCACGGGGCTCGTACGAAAAGCGCCAGTTGCAAGCCGGACCCCACAGTGGTGTATGGGGTCTAACAACTTCAACACTGAGGGTGACGCAGACCCATAGGCCAGGCTCCCATAATCAAGCCGGGACTGCACAAGGGCTCTGTACAATTGCAGTAGCGTGCAGCGATCTGCACCCCAAGACGTGTGGCTAAGGCAGCGGAGGGCGTTGAGGTGCCGCCAGCATTTTTGCTTCAGCTGAGTAACATGAGGAACCCATGTGAGCCGGGCATCAAACACGAGTCCCAAGAAGCGGCAAGTGTCCACCACGTCAAGCAGGTGGCCGTCGAGGTAAAGTTCAGGATGAGGGTGGACCGTCCGACGCCTGCAGAAGTGCATAACCCGAGTCTTGGCAGCAGAGAACTGAAAACCATGAGCCAGAGCCCATGATGCTGCCTTGCGAACGGCGACTTGCAACCTGCGTTCGGCGACTCCCGTAGTCGTGGAGCTAAATGAGATGCAGAAGTCGTCGGCATACAAAGAAGGAGACACCGACGACCCCACTGCTGCAGCCAGACCATTAATGGCCACTAGAAATAACGAGACGCTCAACACCGAGCCCTGCGGGACCCCATTTTCCTGTATATAAGAGGAACTAGAGGTGGCACCGACTTGCACCCGGAAAGAGCGGCGCAATAAAAAGCTTTGAAGAAAAGCCGGGAGCCGACCACGAAGACCCCACCCATGCAACGTGGCGAGGATGTGATGCCTCCATGTGGTGTCATACGCCTTCCGCAGATCGAAAAATACAGCAACAAGGTGCTGACGTCGGGCAAAAGCCGTACGGACAGCAGATTCCAGCCGCACCAAATTGTCCACTGCAGACCGGCCCCGACGGAAGCCACCCTGGGATGGAGCGAGGAGACCGCGCGACTCAAGGACCCAACACAAACACCGCCCCACCATACGTTCGAGCAATTTGCACAAAACGATGGTGAGGGTAATGGGGCGATAGCTGTCCACCGCCAGTGGGTCCGCACCGGGCTTCACGATGGGGACAATAAGACCCTCTCGCCATTGCGACGGGAACACGCCCTCGTTCCAAATGCGGTTAAAGATGGCGAGGATGTGTCTCTGGCAGTCCCTGGAGAGATGCTTCAGCATCTGCGCATGGATGCAGTCCGGTCCTGGTGCTGTATCAGGGCAATCGGCGAGGGCAGCGAGGAGTTCCCTCTCGCTGAAAGGAGCATTGTATGTTTCATAATGACGCGTGTGGAATGAGAACGGCGTCCGCTCGGCTCGCTCCTTTAGAGAGCGAAAGGCGGGGGGATAGGATGCAGTCGCAGAGCTCTGAGCAAAGTGCGCGGCTAGCCTTTCAGCAATGGCGGCAGCGTCCGTGCAGACAGCGCCGTCCAAGGACAGCCCAGGGACACCCACAGGGGTCTGGGAGCCATAAATCCGCCGGATACGGGACCACACGTGCGAGGACGAGACACGGGAGCCCAGGGAGGAGACGTACCTCTCCCAGCACTCCTGCTTACGCCGTGCAATAAGTCGACGGGCGAAGGCACGGAGCCTCTTAAAGGCGATGAGGGTCTCCAGAGACGGGTGCCGCCTATGACGCTGGAGAGCCCGCCTACGGTCGCGAATAGCCTCAGCAATCTCCGGCGACCACCAGGGGACAGCCTTCCGCCGAGGGAGGCCAGAGGAACGGGGGATGGTAGCCTCGGCCGCTGAAACGATGGACGTGGTTAAAACACGGACCACCTCGTCAATGTCACCCTGTTGGGGAGACGCAATGGTTACAGCGGAAGTAAAAGCTGGCCAGTCAGCCCTGTGGAAAGCCCAGCGGGGCAAGCGCCCAGAAGAATGACACTGTGGCAGTGACAAATAGATGGGAAAATGGTCACTACCACACAGGTCAGGATGCACCCTCCAGTGGAGGGATGGGACAAGTCCAGGGCTGCAAATAGAGAGATCGATGGCCGAGAACGAGCCATGGGCCACACTGAAATGCGTGGGAGCACCGGTGTTTAAGAGGCTAAGGTCGAGCTGAGCCAACACATGCTCCACGGCCCGACCACGATCATCGGAGACAGTCCCACCCCATAGAGGGTTGTGGGCATTGAAATCGCCCAGCAGCAAAAAAGGTGGCGGCAGTTGTGCTATCAGAGCAGCCAGGACATGCTGCGCGACAGTACCATCAGGTGGAAGGTAAATACTGCAGACGGTGATAGCCTGTGGCGTCCACACCCGAACAGCGACAGCCTCTAAAGCTGTTTGTAGAGGTACAAACTCGCTGTGAAGAGAGTTCAGGACATATATGCAGACGCCACCAGACACCCTTTCGTAAGTTGCCCGGTTCTTAAAATAACCCCGATAGCCACGGAGGGCGGGGGTTCGCATTGCTGGAAACCAAGTTTCCTGCAGAGCAATGCAAAGGAAAGGATGACGGCTGATAAGTTGGCGGAGCTCAGCTAAATGGTGGAAGAAACCGCTGCAGTTCCACTGGAGGATGGTACTGGCCATTGATGGGAAAGGCGTGACGGGACTGGGAAGGCAGATTACGCCACTGGGTCACCCGCTGCCTCCAAGTGAGCACCTGTGCCAGTGCTTTCGATGGCGTCGGAGGGACTGGCGAGAGCGAGGTCCTCAGCGGACGCCAGGATCTCCACCTCGTCCTCAGACGCAGAGGTTGAAGGTTGCGGTGGGACAGGTGCCACCGCAATGTCAGGATGCTTGGGAGCCTTTTTCTTCAACGGCTTCGCACGCTGTGCCTTGGGAGGGTCTGGCTGGGAGGGCCCCACTGGGTCAGTCTCAGGGACGGACGACGACCGTGAAGCCCTATGACCAGCGACCGGTTGTTGCTTCAAAACTTTGCGGGTATCCGCTTTGACACTGGGCAAAGCCTGGGAAGGGAGGGCCCCAAGGGACCCCTTCCTGGCTAGAGTAGCCGAAGAAGCCCTACGCTTCTCCGGCTGGGAAGGGGGGACGAATGTCCCCGATGGTTGGGGTGGTGTCGCTCCTGGAGTAGATGGAGCAACAGAGGGCGAAGTGCTCCCCACAACCAAGGGGGCCGGGTCATTTTGACATAGCTGAGAGGCAACAGTACGTGACGACACGGGAGAGGATCGGACCGCTGTTGCAGCAGCGGCATAGGTGGATGTCATGGGCACAGGATGGAGCCGCTCATATTTCCGCCGTGCCTCTGTGTAGGTCAGGCGGTCCAGGGTCTTATATTCCATTATCTTCCTTTCCTTCTGGAAGATCCGACAGTCCAGTGAGCAGGGGGAATGGTGTTCTCCACAGTTAACACAGACAGGAGGCGGAGCACATGGAGTATCAGGATGCGAAGGACGTCCGCAATCCCGACACGTGATGCTGGAAGTACAGCGAGATGACATGTGCCCGAACTTCCAGCATTTAAAACACCGCATCGGAGGAGGGATATATGGTTTCACATCACAACGGTAAACCATCACCTTAACCTTTTCGGGTAAGACATCACCCTCAAAGGCCAAGATGAAGGCACCGGTGGCTACCTGATTATCCCTCGGACCCCGATGGACGCGCCGGACGAAGTGAACACCTCGTCGTTCGAGGTTGGCGTGTAATTCATCGTCGGACTGCAGAAGAAGATCCCTATGGAATATAATACCCTGCACCATGTTGAGACTCTTATGCGGCGTGATGGTAACTGAAACATTCCCCAACTTGTCACAATTGAGCAACCTCCGTGACTGGGCAGAGGATGCCGTTTTGATGAGCACAGAGCCAGAGCGCATCTTGGACAAGCCCTCCACCTCCCTGAACTTGTCCTCTAAATGCTCCACAAAAAACTGGGGCTTGGTCGACACGAACGATTCTCCATCAACCCGCGTACACACAAGGTACCGGGGTGAATATTCGCCACTGCCTTCTTTAGCAAGACGTTCCTCCCATGGAGTAGCTAGGGAGGGAAACGATCTCTGATCCAATTTCTTCCCGTTGAGGTTAGACCTCGATCGCTTAGAGACTGCTGGTGGAGGCCCACCAGCGATAGATGATGTACCACGCTTCATTGCGGGTCATCCGCCCTGATGCCACCTACTCCGACCAAGGGCCCTCCCCACGGGCGCCACCCAGCCACAGCAAAGGCCACCTGGCAGGATGGCCGTTGCCGGGAGTCCCGATGCCCCAGGGAGATGGGCATCTACTCCTTGGCATATGTGGGGAGTGAACGGCGCAGGCATCAGTAGAGCGATCCCTGTGTTGTCAGGGGGCTACAACCAAGAGGGTACATGGCGACCCCACCACAACGGACTGGCTACCGTGCTGGATCTTAGGTGCAAAAATGGCCAAGGTCGTCGTCACAGTTAAAAGAAACACTGCAGAGTGCAGCGTGGTAATCGCCCAAGAGATCGAAAACGAGCGGGACACCATTGCAACGACGAGAAAGACGGCTATAGGTCTAATTGCACGAAGGATACAGTGCACCATGTAAGGTGCCCTTCCCCAATTGGCTCGCTCTTCGGAATAATTTAGATAGATGGAGGTCAAACCCGAGAGGGGACCATCACATAAGGCCGAAACGTTTGAGACTCCTTTTAGTCGCCTCTTACGACAGGCAGGAATACCGCGGGCCTATTCTAACCCCCGAACCCGCAGGGGGAACATATGGCCAGTGCTGAGCCGGCAGAAGACAGCCGATTCCCTGCAAGAGGCTTGCATGGAACACTTCCACACATTTATAGTCTCCTTAATGACATGCAGTTTGTTGTACATGCTGTTATGCCATTCCGTCTCAAAATGCCGGAAAACCCTGTGATGTAAGGCATAACGTATTTCAGCTTTGGAGAAGCCTATCTCCAGAAGAAGTTCCTACATTGCCTGCCAGCATGTCAGCAAGTTCGTTGCCCAGGATTCCAACATGTACTGCAGTCTACACAAACACTATCAAACAGCGGGTCTGTTCCAAGGCATAGATGGACTGCTGAATGGATGTTACCAGAGGGTGGTGAGGGTAGCACTGGACGATAGCCTGTAGACTGCTCAATGAGTCAGTACACAGGAGAACTGACTCGCCAGGGCATGAGTGGATGTACTCAAGAGCATGAGATGTGGCCACCAGCCCTGCAGTGAAAACACTGCAGCCAACTGGCAAGGAGTGCTGCTCAATATGTCTTACATCATCAGATGCAATGCATACGTGTCCATCAGCCACTGCGCCGTCAGTGAAAACCACTTCACAGCCACGAAACACGACAAGAATCGAGAGGAAGTGACAGCAGAGAGTGGTGGGGTTAATGGAACACTTAGGGTCACGCAAAAGGTCCACACGAAGCTGCGGCCAAGACATACACCAAGGAGGCATACATGAACAGTCCGCAAGTAGAGGTGGTAAAGGGAAGGACTCCAGTTCAAAGAGAAGAAACCGTATGCGAACTGCTATCGTAAACCCTGATCTGGGCCACTGATGCGGGAGATGGACTGCAATAGGAGACGGTAATTTGGATGCTCAGGGGAATTATTAATGTGTTCTGCATAACTGGTGAGCAGTTGCACGTGCGATCTGCAGTGGATGGAAACCAGCCTCCACCAGTGCACTAGTCACCGAGTCGTCCTAAGGGATCCCGTCGCTATTCAAACCCTACAGTGGTGCACAAGGCCACGTAAGTGCAATGCTGAAGGCACTGTCGAACTATAAACCACTCTCCTATTATGAATTCAGGATTGGACAAGGACTCTGCAGAGCTGCAGCCGTGTACAGCGATCTGTACCCCAATTTGTGTTGCTCAGGCAATGGAGGGCATTGAGGTGATGCCAGCACTTCTGCTTAAGCTGATGAAGATGAGGGAGCCAAGTCAATTGAGCGTCAATAACCAGTCCTAGGAATTGATATGTCTCCACTACAGTGAGTGGATCATCATTAAGGAAAAGTGCAGGTTCTGGATGTATGGTATGACACCGACAGAAGTGCATGACATATGACTATGCTGCTGAAAACTGGAAGCCATTAGCAAGAGAGCATGGCTGTGCATTATGTGGTTCACTGGAGGCGCCACTCAGCAATAACATTAGTGGAGCAGCAATATGAAATGCAGAAGTCATCCGCATACCGAGAATGTGAGATGGAGGGCCGACATCCGCTGCTAGACCATTAATGACCACTAAAACTGTCCGCCCCAGTAGCTGAGTGGTCAGCGTGACGGATTGCCGTCCTCTGGGCCCGGGTTCGATTCCCGGCTGGGTCGGAGATTTTCTCCGCTCAGGGACTGGGTGTTGTGTTGTGTTCATCATCATTTCATCCCCCTCCGGCGTGCAGGTCGCCCAATGTGGCGCCGAATGTAATAAGACCTGTGATATGGCGGCCGGACCTGCCCCGCGAGGGGCCTCCCGGCCAATGACGCCAAACGCTCATCATCATCATCATCATCAACCACTAAAACTAGAGAGTCACTCAATACAGAGCCCTGCAGGACTCCATTCTCCTGGATATGGATGGATCTATGGGAGTCACCAACTTGGACATCAAAAGTACGGAACGATAGGAAGTTTGGGATAAAAATCGGGAGTGATCCCTGGAGACTGCACTCAGACATGGCAAGGATATGACATTGCCAAGTCATGTCGTATGCTTTACAGAAGTCAATAAGGACAGTAATCAAGTGTTGCTGTCTGGAAAAGGCTGTTCGGATGGCAGACTCAATGAAAACAAGATTATCCGTGCTAGAGCGACACTGGCAGAAGCCACCCTGACATGGAGCCAGCAAGCCACGTGACTCCAGGAAACAACCAGGACCCAACCCAACTGCCGACAAACCATAAATTCCAGCAGCTCACAAACAACGTTGGTGAGGCTGATGGGCCGATAGCTATCCACATCAAGAGGGTTTTTACTGGCTATGAGGACCGAAATAATGGTGCACTCCCGCCAATGCGATGGAAAGATGCCATTGCACCAGGGCCATTGAAGATGACAAGCTTTTAGTCAGATGAGAGATGTTTAATCATCTGGCTGTGGATGCGATCAGGCCCAGAAGCTCTGTTGAGACAATGCGCAAGGGCACTCACTGAGGAGCTCACACTCTGTAAATTGGGCGTTACAGGATTCACTACAGCCTGTAGTGAATGAGAGGAAGTTCCCCTCAAGCTGATGTTTGCATGTGTGAAAAGCTGGAATGATAGTTGCTCGGCACAGAACCTGCGAACCACGCTTGCATCAGTACATAACTAGTAATTTATAGGAACATCGGGGACAGCTGGTGGGGCGTGTCACCCGAAAAGAGGTTTGATCTCTGCCCCCATTTGTGAAGGTGCCGTGTGACTCACAATGGTGGAGACATATCTCTCCCAACACTCCTTCTTCCATTGTTTGATAAGGTAGCAAACATGTGCACAAAGCCATTTAAATGCTGTGAGGTGCTCCAGGGCAGTGTGCCACTTCTGCAGCTGTAGAGATCACTGATGCTTCTTAATTGTTTCAGCGACTTCCGTCGACCTCCAAGGGACTGCCTTATGCCTCAGGCACCCTAAAGAGTGAGGGACCACATTTTCTGTTGCAGAAACATTTGTGCTAGTCACCTGCTTAACCATCAATTCCATGTTATGGTGTAGGGGAGATACAGCAATGAAAGCAGAGGTTAAAGTTCCCCAGTCCGCTCTGCTCAAAGCCCATCTGGGCACGCATCCATGTGCCTGATGCTGGGGCAGTGACAGGAAGATGGGGAAGTGGTCGCTACTACACAGTGGATAGATGGGAGAAGTCCTGGGCTGCAAATTGATAAATGAGTGGGCGAGTAACTACAATGAGCCACACTGAAATGTGTTGCGGCCCCAGTATTTAAGAGGCAGAGGTCGAATTGTGGCAGTAAAGTTTCAACATCTCTGCCATGGCCAGTAGGCATGGTAACACTCCACAAGGGGTTATCAGCATTAAAATCCTCCAGAAGTAGGAAAGGTTTAGGGAGTTGACGAAGCATTCCAGCTAATACATTCGGGGGTACTGCACCATCTGGAGTAAGATATACACTGCAGAAAGTTATTTCCTGCACCATCCTTATTCTGACAGTCACAGCTTCAAGAGCTATTTGAAGCACATGTTCAATACACACCGAATTTAGGACACAAACGCAAACTCCACCTGTCCTTCGATTACAGTCGCTACGGTTCCTGTAATATCCCTTATAGCTGAGACGGGCAGGGATCCGCATTTCTGAGAACCAGAGTTCTTGGAGGGCAATACAGATAGCAGGTGAAAGCTTAACAGTTGCTGTACCTCAGCCAGGCGATGGAGAAAACTGCCGCAATTCCACAGGAGGATGACATCATGAGACTGGGAAGGCATGGAACATTCAATGAGGCAGTTTACATCTCAGTCACCTGCTACCACTGATTTATTGCCTGAACAGTCTATGTCCATTGTGTCTGAGTGTCTGGCGATCTCTAGGTCCTCAGTGGATGCCAAAATGCTGACCCCATCCTCAGTCACAGAACTTGTAGGTAGCGGTGGTGTGGGTGCCACTGCAATTTCCTTCACCTTAGGCGATTTCTTTTTTGATTTCTCTCGCTGTTGCTTGAGTTTCCCTGGCTCAGAGTACTTCACTGGCTCAGTCTCTGGGACTGAGGATGAGGGTGAAGCCCTATGACCAGCTGCTTTGGGGCTCTTAAGCCATTGGCAGGTGTCATCTTTCCCACCAGACGATACCTGAGAAGGTAGTGACACAAGGGACCCCTTCATAGCGAGAGAAGTCAAAGAAGATTTATGAGTCTCCAGATTAGAAGTGGCGGTGGACGTTTCTGGAGGGGGGGGGGGGGGGGGGGGAGCGTGGGGTGTTGCTGTTGCTCCCAAAGAAGTAGGTGGTTGGGTGGTGCAGGAGCAACAGGTAGGGAAATGGCCCGTACCATCAAGGGGGCAGGTGTAGTCTTCTGACTCTGAGATGTGACATGGGTTGGCGGAGCTGATGGTGCCACAACTGTTGTAGCAGCAGCGTAAGAACTGACACACAAAGGATGCAGGCATTCAAATTTTCTCGTAGCTTCAGTTTAAGTCAGTCCTTTCTTTCTCGAGAATCCTGCAGTCAGGCAAGTAAGGCAAATGGTGCTCTCCACATTTGACACAGATGGGAGGCGGGGCACATGGAGTATTGGGATGTGACTGGTGTCCAAAATCTCGACATGTGACACTGGAAGTACGGTGGGAAGACATATGGCCAAACTTCCTGCACTTAAAGCACTGCATTGGTGGAGGTATACAAGGCTTTACATCACACTGGTAGATCATCACCTCGACCTTCTATGGCAATGTATCACCCTCACACTCCAAGATGAAGGCAGTGCTGGCAACCTCATTATCGTTCAGAACCTTGTGGACATGCCGGATGAAATGTACACCTAACTGCTCTAAATTGGCGTGCACCTCATCATCGGACTGCAAAAGAAGGGCTCTGTGAAATATGATACCCTGAACCATATTTAAGCTATTATGGGGCATGATGGTTACAGAAACAGCCCCCAGCTTGTCACAGGCGAGTTATTCCCGTGACAGGGCAGATGATGATGATTTAATCAAGCCTGACGCAGATCTCATTTTGACAAGCCCTCCACCTCCCCAAACTTGTCCTCTAAATGCTCAACAAAAAACTGAGGCTTCATCGTCATGAAAGATTCCCCATCAGGTCTTGAACATACAAGGTACTGGGGCAAATAAGGTCCGCTTCCAGCCTTACCCAGACGTTCCTCCCATGGTGTGGCCAGCGATGGTAATGATTTGAGCTTGTACTTCTGTGATTTGTATTGAACTCGTGATCTCTTAAAGACTGCTGGTGTTCCACTACCAGCATGACATGGAGTATGCTTCGTCACATGTTTCCAGCCCTGATGCCACCCACACCGACCAGGGGCTCCCCCACAGGTGCCGCACAGCCGCAGCAAAGGCTACCTGGCAGGATGGCCATGGCTGGGAGCCCTGGTGCCCCAGGGGGATGGGCATCTACCCCTTGGCATATGTGTGGAGTTAATGGTGCAGGCATCAGCAGAGTGATCCCTTTGTGGTCAGGGGGCTACAACCAACACGCCACAATGCAGCCCCACCAGAACCGACTGCCTACCATGCTGGATATCAAATGCAAAGATGTGTGTGGTCTTCTTCGATGCCCAAATCAACACTGTATAATGTATGGTAGAAAACTCACCCAGGAAGGTGTCCTCGACCTGGAGATCTACATCTACATACACACTCCACAATCCACCATATGGCGTGTGGAGGGTACCTTGTACCACAACCAGCATCTTCTCTCCCTGTTCCACTCCCAAACAGAATGAGGGAAAAATTACTGCTATATGCCTCTGTACGAGCCCTAATCTCTCTCATCTTATCTTAGTGGTCTTTCCGCGAAATGTAGGATGGCAGCAGTAAAATTGTACTACAGTCAGCCTCAAATGCTGGTTCTCTAAATTTCCTGAGTAGCGATTCATGAAGAAAACAACTCATTTCCTCTAGAGACTCCCACCCGAGTTCCTGGAGCATTTCTGTAACACTCGCATGATGATCAAACCTACCAGTAACAAATCTAGCAGCCTGCCTCTGAATTGCTTCTATGTCCTCCCTCAATCTGACCTGATAGGTATCCCAAACCCTCGAGCAGTACTCAAGAATAGGTTGTATTAGCATTTTATAAGCGGTCTCCTCTACAGATGAACCACAGCAGTATAATTTTTACATGGCTGTATTTTTTATCCAGTAATTCACTTCCTCTCCTAAAGAGCTATTCAAAAATGTATCACATTATACCATTCATTGAAACACAAAGTTATTAATTACGTAACACAACAATGACTTTGTGCCCAGGATCACAAACTCTTCCACTTCCTGGAGTTGTCAGAAAACAAATGAAAACCAAGTAAACACATAACATAAGCTTTGACTCTTCTGTACCATTGCTCAGGAGAAGAACATTCAGAGGTGCTCAAAGTGGTGACCCTGGACACCGATACACTGGCACACTCATTGAATGGAAGAATTACTTACTGCTTCCAGTGTTTGTGCTAAAGAGAATTACAAGCAAGCTCAATACGTTCCTGGCTATTCTCTGGAGTTGTTGGAATATAGCCATAGACAACATCCTTAATGCATCACCAAAGAAAATGTCAGGACGATTTAAATCAGGAGACCTAGCATGCCAAGTAACTGTTCCTCCTCGACCAATCCATCTGGCAAGATACCTTCGATTCAGAACACTATGTGGATGCAAGACATTATGTGCTAGACATCCATCATGTTCATACCACATAAGCATTCTGGTCCTTAGCAGCACTTCATCCAGAAGTGGAGGAAGAATTCATCTCAAGAAGCTGGTATACGCTGTTCCATTTAGACTACCGTTAATGAAATAAGGGCCAATAATTGTAGTACCAAGCATCCCACACCAGATATTAACTCTACATTGACACTGACGTTCCCCCTATCTAAGCCATTGGGGGTTGATGCTGGACCAATAATGCATGTTCCCTGTATTTACATGTCCTTTTTTTGAGAAGGAACATTCATCGGTAAATAGAATATTGGAGAAAGAGTTTGGTTTGTTGATGATTTGCTGCTGTGCCCACTGACAGAAGTGTACATGATTCTGGAAATCATTCCCATGTAGTTCCTGACGTAGGTGTGCATGGTAAGGATGGAAATTGTGATGTGTAAGAATATGATGTACACTGGTTTTAGGAATGCCAATATTGTGTTCAAGCTGTCATGTGCGCACATGGAAATTCATAGCAATAAAAGTGAGAACAGTGACTTAGGCAGCTTCCTATGTGGAAGTTCAATGATGATTGCATTGTTGTGGGTCGAATCTTCCCATTTCCTGAAGCATCGCAACAAAACGAGAAAATATACGCCAGGAAGGTGGGTTCTTATCAGGATATCACTATCTGTACAGTTCCACTGCCTGTGTAGCATTTCGCCTACCTTCAATGACAATGACAACAATAAAAGAAATGTTACGACAATGCAGTCTGTATGAAGGATAGCCTTTACTGTATGTGTACTCTACACATCAGTATTTAAAAGGATTAAAGTACCATACTAAATGTACCCTTATAAAAGAACAGTATTGCAATTATTGTTCTGCTAACTTACACTCCCCATAGGTGAGTAGCATTTCTAACTTCTCTTTGTTGGTGTACAATCTACTCGCAAAACTCCAACAGCAGTGGTTGACGGAATGACGGGTGTGAATTTTACTTATTTTTACATTTGTCCTCTTGTCAATGTCAGCACGTGGATGTGTTCCATTACCATGAGTATCTCCACTAAGCACTGGGAGTGACATCATCAGTTTTGTGTTATGTAATTACATAATTTTGTGTTTCAGTGAATGGTAAATTGTGATACATTTTTGAATAGGTCTTCAGGAGAAAAAATTTAGTACTGAATAAAATATACAGTGTGCCATTTAAAAGAGTCATTCCGCTGTTCGTATCTTTGTAAAAAACAAAGCTACAACACAGGCAATCATGCTAATTGATGTCCCTCTGACAGCTAAAGAACATTTACTTTAAACATTTTGTAATTTGCATCTGGACAAACAGTTACTCGAACTGGTCAAGATAAATGGGACACCCTGTATACAGCATCAATAACTTTTTATCCACTTCATGCAGCTATTCTACTTGTCCATAACTATGCCAAAATGACCAAGAGGTAGGATGGGTTACGGAAATAGGAAGGTTCCTGGTGTCAGTGACATGTTGCTACAGTTGCTCTCAAAATTTGCAACATTTGCAGGAGGTCAACACTTCAGCATGTTGTTACTGTAGTTGCTGCAGCAGTTTCTGCTGCTGCTGCTGCAGCTGCTGCAGCTGCTGCAGCGACCATAATTACATAAACTGGTTCCCCAAGATGATGCAACTGGATCAATGGATGCACAAGACACATTTGTCACCAGTTTTACAACTCATTCTCAAGGTGCAGGTTCAGATGCATTAAGTCAAAAACTAGGGGACAACATGACGCCCAATCCAGCGTATAACAAGTGGCCAACAGGAAGAATTCAAGCTTTTTGAAGAACTGAAACAATTGAAATGACACACTAGCCAGAAATGTGAGCATCAGATGTAATATGCCAAGAGACGAAATCAAGAGTGTTACCCAAAACAGGCAAACATATATGAGTGGTAGAACATCAGCAGGCCTGGCTTCTAAGCAACCACACTCCCAACAGCATTAAGTCAATGGTTACCCTCTCTTCACACCTCATAAACCAGAGGCTTTTCCAACATACATGATTAAATCATGCCCTGTCAGCAGACACTGTTACTGCAACCACTTTGTTGGCTGCTAGCATCATTGGTTCTGAACTGTGAAGGGGTTAGGCAACTCAAGGAAAATGACTAATGAACCAAGGTTGAGGCAATGTAGGGTACAATGTAGGGAAGTTTGCTCCTCAGCAGTTCAGAAAAGCTGGTGTTAGTATCAATAATGCAGATGGCACAGGCTGTGAAGCAGTCATTTCATGGAAGAACATTGTGTCAGGCAGCATGCCCGACAATGGGGTGGTCTACCTGTCTCTCAGCAACAGTTTCTCAGTGGCCATTCGTATGGAAATACAGCTTCTCAGTTGTCATGCCCATGTAGAATGCATCAGAGTGGTGGCAGCTTAGCTTGTAAATCATGTGACTTGTCGCATAGGTAGCCTTGCCTCTTGATGAGGTAGGTGATTTTGTGATTGGTCTGGTCTAGGTGGTGGTGGTGGTGGTGGTGGTGGTGGTGGTGGTGGTGGTGGCGGTGGTGGATGTATGGGCCAGGATTTGCATTATGGTCTATTACAGGGATATGGGAAAACATACAAGGGAATATGAGCAGGCGTTTTAAAGGGATGAATGAATATATTGTGTAGGTTCAGTGGACAGCAGCATGACACTGTTTGAGGAGTGGGAACGATAGTGGGTAGGTCATTCCTCATTTCAGGCCACAAAAAGAGGTAGTTGAAACCCTAGCAGAGAATATGATTCAGATTCTACAGTCCTGGGTCATAATGAGTCATGAGGGTAATGCTCCTCTGCAGCTCGGCAGTGGGACTTTAGGAGATGATGGGTGACAGGAGAAATCTCCTGGGACTCATCTCTCCAGTCATCCCATCACCCCCAGTTAGCCCCACCATCTGGCCACAGAGGAGTGTTCTCCATGTTACTACCACCCAGGAATGGATCAACTGAATCATATTCTCCAACAAGATTTATGAACGTGGCCTGAAATGAGAGATGTCCTACCCACTATCCCTCCTACACTTACCACAGTGGTATTCTGCCACCCACGAAAACTACACAATAACTTCGTCCATCGCTACACAACCCCTGTTCCCAACCCCTTGTCTGATGGCTCATATTCCTATAACAGACCAAGATGTCCCATACATCCTCCTCCTCCACCACCATCACCAGTACTGTCAGAAGCATCAACTATCCCATAAAATGCAGGGCTACCTGTGAAACAAGCCATGTCATATACAATCTAAGCTGCAAACACTGTGCTGCATTCTACTTGGGCAAGACCACAGACAAGCTGTCTGTCTGCATGAATGGTCACCAACAAAGTGTCCTGAAAAAACAACAGGGCCTCACAGTGGTTGAGAGCACTGTCCAAAATTGTGTCTTAATGACTGCATCCACCGATGTGCTTCCTACCAACATCAGCTTTTTAGAACTGTAGAGATAGGATATATTGCAGGGTGGGTTCCTATGTTCCCATAAACCTCCTGGTGCATCCTGCACCTACTTAACTGTTTCCCTGTTCCCAGTCCAGCATCACACAACCTTATATTCCACAAAAGCATCCATAGTCTGCAGTGTAGTGCATGGTAGGGTGTAGTTTCCATTCTAAGAATTGTTCGGGATTTTTTCATATTCCATTCATGTATAGATCTTGGAAAGAATAACTTCTTAATTCATCTTCCTCAAAATCTATGAATGATATAAATATGGGTTTGCTTTTCTTCAAGCTATTTGGATGGGCAAATTCTAAAGTTAGAACTGATATTTCTGTAGAACAAAAACTAACCTTACAGAGATAATGTTCTATCTGTTTATAGATTCAGTATGATTTTGCACTTTTAATCTACATTTCATAACAAATTCTGGTCCACTATCACATCTGTCCCTCAAAATGTCAGTTTAAAATGTAGTGTAAAAATTCAATTTCACCATTAGATAAATTGGAAATTTTCAGTGTTCCCAGATACAACAATTTTTTATGGTAACTAACATTTCTTCTTTTTCTTCTTCTTATTATTATTATTATTGTTCATTTTTTAACCTATTCCAGGATTACCCCTACTTAATTTTGTGTTGACAGCACTGAAATGCCCTGACCAGATATCCTATTCTTCCTTCCACAGTGCTTTAATAATTCTCACTACATATATCTTTCCATTACAAAGGAAAATACAGAAGAAATGCTTCGGTTTCCTTTTCACGCCACTGCAAAGATGAGTGATGTAGATATTAGTGTCATGTTCATTGAGAAACAGCTAAAATCAGTGACATTGAACAAGGATTAAGGGCATGAAGAAATCCTTGTAATATCCTATATTCAATTTATACCTCAGTCAAATCCTGTTTTCACTGTAATACATTACACTGTAGATATCTTGAGCTAACTGTGCCCAGTGATTGGAAAGAAGCACAGGACATATCTATCTACAAAAAGGATACCAGAAGTGTTTAACAAAACTACCACACTATCTCATTGACGTCCATGCATTACAGAACCTCAGAACAGACTCTGAACTCAATATTTCAACAGAATTACATACTAGATGCATACCCACAAAGATTCTGATCATGCATGCTGTGAAATTTTGGGTGAAGGATGTAGGGACAAATGATTACCACAGGTTGAGGTCAGGATGATTTCTGGAGCAGTGAATGTGTTTTAAGGATAGCACCCAGATTCACAGTTCAGAAATGCTTGTGGTGGTGGTGGTGGTGGTGGTGGTGGTGGTGGTGGTGGGGACAAACCAGGTGGCCTGGGCTGTGAAGCAGCCATTGGAACTTGGTAGGTTATGTTCATCTGCATGCTGTGCATGGTGCTCCATTTTGCTCTTGGCGATGTGTCATGTTTATGATAAGCATCAATCTATCCTTTCTGTAACTGTTGACTTTTTTTTCGTCATCAGTTTTCTGACTGGCCTGATGTGGCCCACCATGAATTCCTCTTCTGATCCAAAATCTTAATCTCAGAGTAACAGTTGCAACCTATGTATCAATTATTTATGGGATGTATTCTATCTTCCTATCTCCTCATTCCTTAGCTTACAGGCCCACATAATTTTCAACATTCATCTGCAGCACAATCTCAAATGCGATTCTTTTGTTCTGGTTCTTCTGCAGCCCATGTTTCACTATCATACAAGGCTGTGCTCCAAACATACTTTCTCAGAATTTTCTTCCTCAAATGAAGGGCTATGTTTGATACCAGTAGACTCCTCTTGGCCAGAGAACACCTTTCAGCCAGAGCTAGTCTCCTTTTGATGTCCTTTTGCTTCATTATTGGTTGTTTTGCTGTCTAGGTAGTAGAATTACTTAACTTCATCAACCTTGTGACCATCAATTTCACTCTGAAGTTTCTCACTATTTTCATGTCTGCTACTTTTCATTAATTTCATCTTTCCTTAGATTTACTCTCAATTCATATTCTGCACTCATTAGATTGATCACTGATATACTTTTACCTTCAGTTTTAATCAGATTCCTGAATTTTCATCATTGCTGCTATGCTGTACAGATTGAACAGTAGGGGTGAAAGACCACATACCTGTCTTACACTGTATTTAATCAAAGCCATTTGTTCATGGTTTAATCACTTATTATTCCCTCTCAGCTCTTGTAAATATCCTATTACCACTCTCTTGCTATAGCTTACCCCTAATTTCCTCAAAATTTCAAATATTTTGCACCATTTTACCTCGTTGAACACATCTTCCAGGTCAACAAATCATATGAATGTGTCTTCATTTTTCTTTAGTCTTGCTTCCATTATGAACATCAGAATTGCCTCCCTTGTGCATTTACCTTTCCTATAGTCAAACTGATCACAATTAATAAATCTTCAATTTTCTTACCCATTCTTATTTTTGTCAATAAGTTGGATGCATGACCTGTTAAGCTGATTGTGTGATAATTCTCACACTTCTCAACTCTTTGAGTCTTTGGAATTGCATGGATGATGTTTCTCCAAAAGTCAGAAGTTTTATTGCTGGACGCATACATTCTACACACCAACGTGAATTATTGTTTTGTTGCCACTTCCCCCAATGATTTTAGATATTCTGATGGAATGTTATCTACCCATTGTGCCTTATTTCATCTTAAGTCTTCCAAAACTCTTTTAAATTCTGATTCTATTACTGGATCCTCTATCTTTTCTAACTAGACTCCTGCTTCTTCTACCACATCTGGCAAATCTACCCCTTCATAAAGGCCTTCAAAATAGTTTTTCCACCTATCTACCCTCTTCCCTGAATTTATTAGTGGCCTTCCCATTGCATTCTTAATGTTACCACCCTCACTTTTAATTTCAGCAAACATTGTTTTGACTTTCCTACACACTGAATTAGTCCTTCTGACCATCATTTCTTTTTCGATTTCTTCACATTTTTCATGCAGTTATTTCATCTTAGCTTCCCTGTTGCTATTTATTTCATCCCTCAGCAACTTATTTTTGTCTTCCCAAATTTTCCTGAATAGTTTTGTGCTTCCTTCTTTTATTGATCAACTGAAGTAATTCTTCTGTCACCAATGGTTCCTTCACCGTTACCATCTTTGTACCTGTGTTTTCCTTTAAACTCCTGTGATTGTACTTTTTAGAGACATATGTTCCTCTTCAACTGTTCTGCCAAATGAGCTATTTCTTATTGCTTTATCCAGAGCCTTGAAGAACTTCAAGCATATCTCATTCCTTAGCATGTTTGCACCCCACTTCTTTGTGTATTGAGTCTTCATAATTAATCTCTTAAACGTCAGCCTACACTTCACAACAGTTGACATTATGAAGTAAGTAACTTCTAGGCCAGTAGATTCCAAATCTTTAGTTAAGGTATTCAAGGAAATGCTTCTGTGATGCTAGACAATCAATTTATTCCTCTGTAAAGGGGAAGAAATGTAATTTATGAACTTCACAGTTTTTCTGGTGTAAATTACAAAGAGTTGTTCATGAAGTTGCCCTTATTGAATCTAATACAAAATTCAGTAAGCATTTTCAGACAGAAATAATCAAACAAGCAAAACATATGAAAATTTCCAAATGGCATTGAAATATTCAACTATCATTTTACAGATAACCCACATAATCGAGACAAATATATGTTCTTTATCTTCAGAACATAATGAATCTTTAAATTTGCTGCTGCTTTCTCTTGCATACCATTAAGTCCTGGTCAGTTATCCAAGCAGGTAACCTCATTAGGCTGCGAAGTTTTGTTCCTGTGCTTGGGAAATATTTTGTCTTTGTTGTGAACCGTAACATTTTGTTGGTATTCCTTTTTTTGCTAACAAAAAATTCAAAATCACTTTTGTCCTCAATCAGATAATAAGATAGAGGGATCATGGGTGAAATTTGTGGCAATTGGATGCACTGTAAATCCTGAAGGTGTAAATCTAGATTTGGGAATTGCTTGAGGTTTTGAAGGAAAAATTCCTGTTTCTTTGAAAGAGTCAGCTCAGCTGGTGTCATTTCTTTCAGCCAGGCACTTCCAAAAATCACACCTGTGACTGTTTTAACTCTTCCAGTTGTCCAGTACTTAAGTCAGCAATGTCCCAGAATATTCAAATTGTTTGAAAATACCCTTGTCAAGTAGCAAACATTCACATTTTTAATTCCTTTAGAAGCAATTTAGAATCTGTAGTTTCCTTGAGCAGCAGAGAGAATAAGAGGCATCAAAGATGTCGTTTACCTCCATTAACAATGAGGTAGGTTTTGTGAGGATAACGGCTATCACTGAGTCTTATCTGTTACTTGAAAACAAGTGTCATCAGGTAAATTGATATGATTTTCGTCTTTATACATCTTTCCTCTGAACAGAATCATGGGAGAAATACTTTTAACTACAGCATGTACATGTTCAACTACTGTTGCATTTTCAGTTTGTACATGAGCAATAATCTAACGTCCTCATATTACAGCAAATGTATGAAGCAAGTGTCGCTAAGGTTTTACTAGACTGTGCTAAAAATAGAAGAAGTGATCAAACCAATAACTATGCTGAACACACTAGTTACAAGACACAGACATCACTTTTCTTCAAGAATAAGTTATCGGTGAAAATATATGTCTAATAGTGTATACCTAGCAAATAATGTAATAAAGATAAATAATATCTTCACTGACATTGCCACCCACAAAAAAAGCAAAATCCTTGCAGTTCTTTCTACAAAAGGAGTAAAGAAGACCTCTTGTGTTGGTGATATGAGGGCTATGTAGCACTGGAATGGGACAGGGAAGGGTCTGAATGGGTGAGAAAACTGACTAATCAAGGCTGAAGCCAGGAGGGTTACAGGAACGTAGGATATACTGCAGGGGGAGTTCCTGGCCACAGTTTATTACTGGTAATTCATGCAGACAGACAGCTTGTTGCTTGTCATTCCCATGCAGAAATCAGCACATTGGTTGAAGCTCAGCCTCTATATCAGATGACTGGTTTCACATGTAGCCCTGCCTTTGGTGGGATATATGTTGTTTGTGACCAGCCTGGAGTAGATGGTGAATGAAGGATGTATGGGACAGGTCTTGCATTTAGTTCTATTACAGTGATCTGAGCCATTAAGTAAGGGTTGGGAGCAGGGATTGTGCTGGGATGGACGAGTGTATTGTGTAGGTTTGGTGGACGGAGGAATACCACTGTGGGACAGGTGTGGAGGATAGTAGGCAGGACATTTCTGATTTCAGAGCACAATGATAGTTAGTCAGAACACTGGTAGAGGATGTAATTCAGTTGTTCCAGTCCTGGGTGGTACTGAGTTACAAGGGGAATGCTCCTCTGTGGCCAGATGGTGAGACTTTGGGGGTCGTGGGAAACTGCAAAGATAAAGCACAGAAGATTTGTTTTTGTACAAGGTTTGGAGGATAATTATTGTCTGAACACTTCATTGAGTCCCCCGGTATATTTCAAGGGGGGCCCCTCATCACTGCATATGTGGATAGACTGTATGGGAGGGACTTCTTGGTATGGACTGGGTAGCAGTTGTCAAAATGGAGGTATTAATTGTAGTTAGTAGGTTGGATATGGACAGAGGCAGAGATGTAGTCATCTTTGAAGTGGAGATCAACACCTAGGAACTAGGCTTGCTGGCTTGAGAAGGTCCTGGTGAGACAAAGGAGGAGAAGCTGTTGAGGTTCTGGAGGAATGCGTATAGGGTGTCCTCACTCTCAATCTAGATCACAAAGATGTCTTCAATGAATCTGAATGAGGGGAGGGGTTGTAGGATTCTGGGTGTTTAGGAAGAACTTTTAACCCATACTCATATCCCTGTAATAGACCCAGATGCAGAACCTGTCCCATACATCCTACCACCACCACCACCACCACCACCACCACCACCACCACCTTCTCCAGTCTGGTCACAAGTATCACCTATCCCATTGTAGGCAGTGCTACCTGTGAAACCAGTCATGTGCTATATAAGCTAAGATGCAACCATTGTGCTGCATTATATGTGGGCATGACGACAAACAAGCTGTCTGTCCACATAAATGGCCACCTACAAGCTGTGGCAAGAAACAAGTTGATACCCTGCTGCTAAGCACGCTGCCCAACACGACATCCTTCATTTAAACTCTACTCTATAGTGAGTAGCAACTTTCTGTTTCATAATATTCTTTGTTTCAATTCACTTCTTCAGTTTTATGAGTCCTTCACCCCAGCTGCATCTAATTGTATATTGTATTTAATTTTAAATGTACTATTTCTTCTTTATAATTTCATTTGATAGATTAAAAAATCTACTTGCCAAGCAGCAGCAAAAAAAAACAGAAACACACACACACACACACACACACACACACACACACACACACACACACACACACACACACACACACACACACACACACACACACGTGTGGGCAAGAAAGAATGTGATTGGTGATTAGATGTTTTTATCTATCCAATTAAATTACACTGTTCGACAAGAGTTCTATTCCTGATATCAAACTGTGTGCTTCTAACCCAGTTTACCATGGGAAATTCTAATATGTAAACAAAATATCATTGTCAGGGATACGTTTTGTGTAGTATGTATGTATATACGAGGGCGGTTCAGAAAGTAACCTCCGATCGGTCACATGTCGGGTTGTGGGGGGAGTAGCGACGCCATCTGTGCGTTCACGCACTCAACAGGTCAGTCGGCATCAAGCCGTGGTCGAGTGAACGTCGTACCTGCACTAGTTTAGTTTTTGTGGCAGTTTGAAATCGTTGCTGCAATAGAAAACCCTGCCAAATGTGAAGTGCGTGCTGTCATAAGGTTTTTTACAGCCAAAGGATATTCTGCAGCAGCTATTCATTATGAGCTTTGTGCCATGTATGGACCAAGAGTTATGAGTGAAGGAGTTGTCCGTGAATGAGTACGTTTATTTAAAAGTGGACGAGAAAACGTTCATGATGAAGAGAGGAGTGGTAGACCATCATTGGTGACTGACGAAGTCGTTCAGACAGTTGATGCAAAAGTTCGTGAAAATCGACGTTTCTCAGTGTCGGAGTTGTCTACCGGCTTTCCACAGATTTCCAAGACTCTCTTGTACGAGATAGTGACAGCAAGGTTGGGTTACCATAAGTTCTGTGCACGATGGGTGCCCAAAATTCTTACCGACCACCACAAAACTCAAAGAATGGCCTCTGCATTAGACTTTCTGTCACGTTATGAGGACGAAGGAGAACCATTGATAAACAGAATCGTGACCGGTGACGAAACCTGGATTAAGTACATGAACCCTGAGACAAAAGAACAATCAAAGATGTGGGCACATTCAAATTCGCCTACCAAACCAAGAAAAGCCTCGCAAGATTTTTCTGCCAGAAAACTGATGGCAACGGTGTTTTGGGATGCCAAAGGGGTGTTGTTGGTTGAATTCATGGAACGTGGTACAACCATTAATCAAGACGTGTACTGTGAAACAATAAAAAAGTTACGACGGGCTATACAGAACAAACGCCGTGGTATGCTGACTTCCGGTATCGTTTTTTTGCACGATAACGCCTGTCCTCACTCTGCCGCAGAACAACGGCCCTTCCCGAGTCCTTCAAGTGGGACGTTATCAACCATCCACCTTACAACCCAGACCTGGCGCCAAGTGATTATCACCTCTTCATGCATTTGAAGAAATGGCTCGGGTCACAGCGGTTTGATGACGACGAAGAGCTCAAAGATGCGATCACAGGCTGGCTCCAGGCACAAGCGGATGATTTTTATGCAGAAGGAATTTCAAAGCTTGTGAAGAGATACAATAAGTGCCTTAATCGCTATGGAGACTATGTAGAAAAATAGTGCAAAGATGTAGTTGTAAGATGTATATATTAAAATATTTTTATTTAACTTCGTGTATTTTTTTAAATCAACCGGAGGTTACTTTCTGAACGGCCCTCGTATATATATATACATATCCACAATTCACGGTAAACATAGGGACATTATAAAGATATACAGGTATGTTGCCACATCCGTTAGTGATGGAACATAACAATTTCTTGTTACAGGTATGTTGCCACATCTGTTAGTGATGGAACATAACAATTTCTTGTTCAACAGCAGGTGGGAAGAATCAGATGTCATCGAGTTATCCCCTGCCATATGTATGTCACTGAGACCACCTGCAATAGCCCATTATCTCTAACAGTGACAGCCGGTTGCTGCATCAAAACTAAGTCTCAATGGTGTTTTGCTGCATAACGGAAATAAAATACCCTTCATTTCAGTAGCTTATGCCAGCTTGACCAAAGAGAATTACCAATTTGTAGAATGGGTGTTAAATTCATTACTATACCGTGAATACAAATGGAAAATATTTGCAGATTTCAAAGTAATTGCGATGGTACAGAGAATATAACAAGGGTACGTGGAGTATGCCTGTTTTCTTTGTGAATGGGATAGTCGAGACGGAAATTGTCACTACATGAAAAAGAAATGGCCTAGTCGGAAATGGAAAGTGGGCGAAAAGAATGTACAACATTAATGTCAGATAGCTCCTGGGGATATACCACTTACACCACTTCACATCAAACTTGGGCTAATGAACAATGTGCAGTGTGTCTTTGAAGATACATATGATGGACCCTCATCTGGACTACTTCATAGAGAGTTGTAGTGATGTATTGAATGAACATGGCAAAGAATACCATAAGGACATTTCTACCATAGAAAGGTGTTATGAATGTAAGTGGGTACCTTCTATATTAGCAGATTATTGCTGGAATATCATTCAAGATAAGAAAGATTCACAATACAAGAGAAGAAAGTGATGTGCATTAGAATAGAGTGGTTCATTTTCTTGTCGATTTCCTCTTATTTCTCATATCAAATAAATGCTACAAGGTGTATCCAAAAAGATTTCCGTGTTATATGTTAGAATTCATGCTCCATTAATGTGATGAAATTATAACATCATAAATATGTGAATTTCTCTATTGAATTTCACCTCATGTTTGCTGCAATATATCAGAAACAGAAGAGAAAAAGAAAATGGTGATTATTCATAAACAATTCCTGACAAAAAAAAACTAAAAACAGTTTTGAATTCAGCTTTCTAAGTACAAATAGGATCACAATGTATTTTTTTCAGAAATACAAGGGTGTTTGTAGAAGAGTGTTATTTTGGCAAAGTTGATTGTATTAACTGTTATATTCTATTTCTTCTTTAGATATTGTGCACTAAACCCACATTGTGATGGAGTTAAAAATATGCTTTCTTCAAATATTCTTGTGAATTCTATCACATTTCCCCAACAAATGTACACATTGGCAGATCTAAAACAACATTACAATTTGGTAGCCTTGCCAACAACATCCAGAAGTAACACATTTCTGATTACATCTTAAGGTGATTTACATTAAAAACCAGTATATACAATATATTTTTCATCCAATGACAGACAACAAACGAAATATTTACATTTGTAAAAATATTTCACAGGAGAATCATAAAAACGAAGAAATAAAATGACATGAAAGAAGTATGCTGATGGTTGGAAGAAAAAAAAGGTAACTTTTCTGTTCATCCATGTAATAGCCAACTTGCATTTGAGCTCTCATGTTACTTAATGTGATATTATTTCTTGGTCAAAGAGGCTTGGCATTCAGAGGTTCAGCTCAGAAAATTGCAGGTTCAACTAATGAAAATTTCCTGTGAATATTTGAACTCTTCTGTTTATAACAATTGAATACATAGGCAAGGTGAGAGACCAACAATAGTCTGGAAAGCATTTGCACATGCATTATCTGTCATGTGACACTCAGAATGAACTTTTTCTAGTTCTCAAGTCGGTGGTGACATATTGCAACAGAGATAAAATCAGAAGCATTATTCATTTACTGTTGCTGCAACTCCCAGTTCAAATCATACCGAACAAACAACATTCACCCTGCATTGTATTTACTATGACAAGGGGACTGATAAATCTGAAACATGACTTGTCTTTGGAATTCAGAGATTGTAATCAGGAAATGTGAAATGCTATCCCACACTCAATGTGATCAACACTTGTGAAACATTCTGCTTCTCTTAGTGAATGCCACAGACTTGGTTACAATAGGGGAAAGAATATTATAGGGTCAAATAAAGGAACACCAACATTTTCTTCAGTGAAATCATTTTCTAAAATTTCCCCTCTATTGAGTCCCTCATGCTCATTCCATCATTGTGGAACATTTGAATGCAATAGAGAAGGTTCAACAATGAAGCATATGAGATACACAAGCCAAATGAGAAAAATTACTGGTTGGCCATATGTGCCTTATCCACTTGCTTGTCATCGATTTGTGTGTGAACACCACCTATCATTCCTATCCTGCACCATTACTGATGACTAGAAAATTTGTCTTTGTGCTAATGCAAGGGAAAGAAAAGAAAGAAATGGTTTAGTCCAAACAAAGCAGTAATGCCACATAAAAAGACTTGCATGCATCCACATAAGATAGTGTTATGCATCTGGTGGAACAGTGGCCATGTGGTGTACAAAGAGTTGCTTGCACGAGGTAACTCTCCTGTTGGCATTTATTGTCATCAACAGACATCTTCCAGACGAAATCCCAGAACAACAACTAGGAAGACTGTGTGAAGTGATGCTATTCCACAATAACAGCAACCGGAATCCTGCGACACTGGCCAGTAACACTATACAACAACTGGGTTGGGAAGTCAATCTGCAACCACCTTTTCACCTGACATTGCACCCACAGATTTCACCTTTTCTGCTCTCTGTTCAATGATCTTCACAAACTTCGTTTTGGGGTGAAAATACACTTTGAACATGGCTCTACAAGTTCTTTGCTACAAAACCATATGATTTTTACAGTTATGGATTCAGAAAGTTACCCCAACATTGGCAGACTTCAGTGATCAGTGAAACAGATTATATTATTTTCAATGATTTAAGTCTCCATTACGTGTAGTGTGTGTTTTTGGAACTTATAGAAAATATTTGAGTCTTATGCACCAGCCTAAGATGTTTTGTTGGTCATGAAACTGTTAATGTAGAAATAAACAATCAAAGGCTAAGTCTGGAATAACATTTGTCACAGTCTGTCCCTCTGTCAGTCAGATAAATTTTCTTAAACCTGCAGGCCAACTGTATGAGGAGTTGTGGTGAACTGATTGATTGCGAATGTCAGTGAGGGGATGAGTTGGAACAGGGTGTAATACACTCCTGGAAATTGAAATAAGAACACCGTGAATTCATTGTCCCAGGAAGGGGAAACTTTATTGACACATTCCTGGGGTCAGATACATCACATGATCACACTGACAGAACCACACGCACATAGACACAGGCAACAGAGCATGCACAATGTCGGCACTAGTACAGTGTATATCCACCTTTTGCAGCAATGCAGGCTGCTATTCTCCCATGGAGATGATCGTAGAGATGCTGGATGTAGTCCTGTGGAACGGCTTGCCATGCCATTTCCACCTGGCACCTCAGTTGGACCAGCGTTCGTGCTGGACGTGCAGACCGCGTGAGACGACGCTTCATCCAGTCCCAAACATGCTCAATGGGGGACAGATCCAGAGATCTTGCTGGCCAGGGTAGTTGACTTACACCTTCTAGAGCACGTTGGGTGGCACGGGATACATGCGGACGTGCATTGTCCTGTTGGAACAGCAAGTTCCCTTGCCAGTCTAGGAATGGTAGAACGATGGGTTCGATGATGGTTTGGATGTACCGTGCACTATTCAGTGTCCCCTCGACGATCACCAGTGGTGTACGGCCAGTGTAGGAGATCGCTCCCCACACCATGATGCCGGGTGTTGGCCCTGTGTGCCTCAGTCGTATGCAGTCCTGATTGTGGCGCTCACCCGCACAGCGCCAAACACACATACGACCATCATTGGCACCAAGGCAGAAGCGACTCTCATCGCTGAAGACGACACGTCTCCATTCGTCCCTCCATTCACGCCTGTCGCGACACCACTGGAGGCGGGCTGCATGATGTTGGGGCGTTAGCGGAAGACGGCCTAACGGTGTGCGGGACCGTAGCCCAGCTTCATGGAGACGGTTGCGAATGGTCCTCGCCAATACCCCAGGAGCAACAGTGTCCCTAATTTGCTGGGAAGTGGCGGTGCGGTCCCCTACGGCACTGCGTAGGATCCTACGGTCTTGGCGTGCATCCGTGTGTCGCTGCGGTCCGGTCCCAGGTCGACGGGCACATGCACCTTCCGCCAACCACTGGTGACAACACCGATGTACTGTGGAGACCTCACGCCCCACGAGTTGAGCAATTCGGCGGTACGTCCACCCGGCCTCCCGCATGCCCACTATACGCCCTCGCTCAAAGTCCGTCAACTGCACATACGGTTCACGTCCACGATGTCGCGGCATGCTACCAGTGTTAAAGACTGCGATGGAGCTCCTTATGCCACGGAAAACTGGCTGACACTGACGGCAAAGGTGCACAAATGCTGCGCAGCTAGCGCCATTCGACGGCCAACACCGCGGTTCCTGGTGTGTCCACTGTGCAGTGCGTGTGATCATTGCTTGTACAGCCCTCTCGCAGTGTCCGGAGCAAGTATGGTGGGTCTGACACACCGGTGTCAATGTGTCCTTTTAGCCATTTCCAGGAGTGTATAAGAGGCACAGGGACACATACAGGTACTGAGGGAAGGAGGATTGTGGAACTCAAGGATGAGCTAAGGGGAACTCCTATATGTTTAAATCAGGGAAGCTGATATGGGAGTGGAAGGGGTGACAGAATTGGAGATGGGTCTCGAGAATGTAGTTCACAGGTTGTGAAGCTACGACCAAGTCAGGCATCTTGTACTCACAAGGGAACCTCCCCATCGCACCCCCCTCAGATTTAGTTATAAGTTGGCACAGTGGATAGGCCTTGATAAACTGAACACAGATCAATTGAGAAAACAGGAAGAAGTTGTGTGGAACTGTGAAAAAATAAGCAAAATATATGAACTGAGTAGTCCATGAGCCACATAAGCAACATAATGGACTATGTAAGCTTAGGAGCGCCATGGTCCCGTGGTAGCGTGAGCAGCTGCTGAACGGGAGGTCCTTGGTTCAAGTCTTCCCTCGAATGAAAATTTTACTTTCTTTATTTTTGCATAGTTATTATCTGTCCGTTCGTTCATTGATGTCTCTGTTCACTGTAGTAAGTTTAGTGTCTGTTTTGCGACCGCACCGCAAAACCGTGCGATTAGTAGACAAAAGGACGCGCCTCACCAATGGGATCAGAAAACATTTGATCGCAAGGTCATAGGTCAGCCGATTCCTCCACAGGAAAACACATCTAATATATTCTATATGACACTGGTGACGGCATGTGCGTCACATGACAGGAATATGTTGTCGACCCACCTAACTTGTACACTTGGCGAATGGGTAAAAAGATTCTTCTACCTTGCCCGATTTAGGTTTTCTTGTGGATGTGATAATCACTCCCAAAAATGTGATGAAAACATAAGAGTTTGTCAAATAAACTGAAAATAAAAAATTAAACTTTTCACTCGATGGATGATTTCAACCAAGGACCTTTCATTCCGCAGCTGCTCACGTTACCACGAGACCACGGCGCTCCTGCGTTCCCATCATCCATAATGTTGCCTATCTTCCCATGAACTACTCAGTTTG
This sequence comes from Schistocerca serialis cubense, assembly GCF_023864345.2. Taxonomy (NCBI): domain Eukaryota; kingdom Metazoa; phylum Arthropoda; class Insecta; order Orthoptera; family Acrididae; genus Schistocerca; species Schistocerca serialis. The sequence continues at coordinate 621,843,620 of NC_064644.1, read as the reverse complement.
TATATTTTGCTTATTTTTTCACAGTTCCACACAACTTCTTCCTGTTTTCTCAATTGATCTGTGTTCAGTTTTTCAAGGCCTATCCACTGCGCCAACTTATAACTAAATCTGAGGGGGGTGTGATGGGGAGGTCCCCTTATCAATAGCATGTTGTCATTGCATAGTCAATTACCCTCTTGGCAGGCGAGGGATAACGGTGGCACCCAGGCTCTTTCACACGTCACGTCAGTGAGGTTGCAAAATACTGATTCAGGAGAGAAGAAGGATTACAGGGACAATATTCTTCATTTCGAGACATGATGATGAGGTTTCAAATCACTGGACATGAATGTGGTTAACTTGATCCAGTCCCCAATAAGATTGGCAATTTTCCTCTTTAAGAAGCTCAACTATGCTGAGTGATTGTTTCATACATAAATATATTTATCTCAAGGTGATAATTTTAATATGAGCCACGACTACGGAATAAGGGGACTGTGATCTTAACATTGCTAATTATTGTAGTGTGCCAATTTGTAATGTTAGCTCACCTTTACAATGACTTATTTTAAAATGTCAATTTGGTACTTAGAAATTTGTCTTCTTTCTCTTTCATCACGTTTCCCTCACAATCTACCACCGCATACATTTTAAACACAACTGCATATTTGTGACCAATCTTTTGTAGTTACAAAGGCACTGCCAATTTTCAGTATGAATTATGTACCATGTAATTAACATCCAGTGTCAAATTCAAGTATAACATTTTGAACAACTGTTTCACTGAAATACTTTAGCAAGAAAAATATGGAAAAAAATACCACATAAGAAAATATTAAAGCGATAACTTTAGCATGTAATTAAGCTACTGAATAAAGCAAAAATTTCACCTGCCAGTACCTCGTCTGGGTGTACCTCTTCCTGTTCCTGCTAAAAAAAATTAAAAAGCTGAATAACTTTACATGAACTGAATTTAAGCATAAATGAAACACCTTCAAATGTGTCAGTGGTATGTTATCTCACTGCACATGCTCATCTCAGTGTTAGTAAGTTGGTAAATTATATAATGACAGATTACGAATCAGGTGCAGTGACAAGCAGATACATGTGAAATTTTATTAAAGTGCAATTGACGAAAACTGCATAATAATACAAATGAAGAATCACAAAATATTTCTATTTCAATTGAGCATAACTGTCTGAATTCACTAGAGCTGCCAGCTGCCACTTACAGCCACTGCCACAGTGCAGGACTAAGGAGCCCACAAAACACAAGTCAACATGGTGGGAATGTAGACTACAGCTGCTAGATCCATGAAGGCTGGTGCAAGGATAATGCCAGTGACTGAAATAGAAGTACAGAATAGTTTGCTGGAAAGAACACCCCTCAAATATGACCTGGTGGAGTAGTCTGAAGGATCATGGAAGGGGAAGTGAATAACAGACCATTATAAAATTACAGATCATAGAGATAGTGATAGGGTTTATTATGCCTATATCTGCTGCTACCAGGACAGAAATTTGAAATTGATTCTTGGTCTCAGAGAGCCATCTGAGGTTGGCCCACACAAAAGAAGAGGGTGTGGAACAGTTAAGAGAACTAGTAAATGGACATTTGAAAATTTGTGTCTGATGCAGCTGAATCATGTCCACACTTGCTTAGAGGCCTGTGGGAGCCACATTGGACAGGTTCTCTAACGGTTGTCTTGTCTCAGCATGTTTAGTGCTGTAATGTACTGTACAGGATTTCCGGCCTCGAGTCTGTATGATCCTTTTTGCTCATTATTCTCTTAGGGGTAGTTTGCTGCAGTTGTTTTCTCCTTCTCCTTCTCCTTCTCCTTCTCCTTCTCCTTCTCCTTCTCCTTCTCCTTCTCCTTCTCCTTCTCCTTCTCCTTCTCCTTCTCCTTCTCCTTCTCCTTCTCCTTCTCCTTCTCCTTCTCCTTCTCCTTCTCCTTCTCCTTCTCCTTCTCCTTCTCCTTCTCCTTCTCCTTCTCCTTCTCCTTCTCCTTCTCCTTCTCCTTCTCCTTCTCCTTCTCCTTCTCCTTCTCCTTCTCCTTCTCCTTCTCCTTCTCCTTCTCCTTCTCCTTCTCCTTCTTTTCGGATTCTTGCCCGCTCTGGTTTTACAGTTGTCTCCACAATCTCCTGGGCTGTCCTCCAACTCTTCTTCCGCTCAGTGTGTACTCCTACATTACCTGAGTAAAGTCTGGTTTTGTATCTTTTTAAATGTTTTATTACATATTGATCCTATATTTAGTCTTTCCTAATATCTTAATTTTGGATTGTATCCACCCTCACACCATCTTTAATACTCTTTTAAGATCTCATTTCCGCCGCCTGTATTTTCCTCAGTTGGTTTTGCGTTTTTTTTTTGTTTTGTTTTAGGGCGCAAAACTGCTATGGTCATTAGCGCCCAGTCTGTGACTTAGGTAAAAGTAAAATACGAAAATGGAACCAGCAGCTAAGGGAGCGAAACTCAAAAAATTGGAGAAACTAAAAGCAGGAGTACAGCATGAAAAACCACTAGAGAAAGGGTTTGGTTGTCCCCAAAAAGGGCTTCAAATGACCGACGTCATCTCACTGGCACTAATAAACTCAAGAACGTGATCAGCTGAGCGCGTTATCTGCTAAAATTGACGATATTTCAGGCGACAGCTGTAGACGGGCGCGTAACAGAGTAAAATAGGGGCACTTGAGTAAAAGGTGTCTTACTGTCCACAGCTGAGAGCAGTGGGGACAGAGTGGGGGAGGATCACCGCTTAAAAGATGTCGATGGCTAAAAACACAGTGCCCTATCCGGAGTCTAGTTAATATTACCTCCTCCCAACGACGCATTCGGGAGGAAGAGGTTTAAGCACAGGGAAGAGCTTTCATGTCCCGCAATTATGGGGAAGTGTTGACCAATGTGCATGCCATAAAAGAACAACACGATGACATAAAACACTCCATAGATTGGTGAAGGGAATCGTGTGAATAGCTGGCCGAAGAAGAGAGACTGCAGCCTTGGCTGCTATATCGGCCGCCTCATTTCCACAGATACCAACGTGTCCTGGGATCCAGAGGAACACCACCGAGACGCCCCCAAAGGGAGCAAGTGGAGGCAGTCCTGAATCCGGTGGACCAGTGGGTGGACAGGGTAGAGAGCTTGGAGACTGAGGAGAGAGCTGAGAGAATCTGTACACATAACATACTGTATCCGCTGATGGTGACGGATTTATTGGACAGCCTGGAGAACAGTGTAAAGCTCCGCAGTATAAACGGAACACTGATCGGGAAGCCGAAATCGATTTGGGGTGTCGCCAACAATATAGGCACTCCCTACACAAAATGATGTATTTGATCCATCAGTGTAAATAAATGTGGCATCCTTCATTTGTGCACATTCTGCAGAAAATGCCCGACAATAAACAAGTGAAGGGGTACCATCCTTCAGAAACTGACAAAGATCACGGAGCAAGCAGGTCTGGGGATGGAGCCAAGGTGGTGCTGTACCCCCAGTTCTCAAGAAAGTTTTAGGAAAGCGGAAGGAAAGAGAATGGAGCAGTTGACGGAAGCGGACTCCCAGTGGTAGTATGGAGGAAGGGTGGCCTGCATACCCTACATCAAAGGAGGCGTCGAAGAAAATGTCATGGACTGGATTAGCAGGCATGGAAGACAAATGGCTAGCATAAAGACTCAGAAGGACTGCTCGCCAATTTAAGGGTGCTCAACTACTTAGGTCATTAGCGCCCAGTCACAGTTGTTAGAGTACATGGAATCTAGTAAAACTCAAGGGGTGGGGGGGGGGGACACCAGAAAGTCCTGACAAAGATGAAGATAAAAGACGTATTAAAGTTAGATGTCTTTGGACAAGCCAGTCAAAGTTATAAAAAGCAGAACATGAGCAGCTGCTCGAGCGTCATCAGCTAAAATATCCGGTAAAGTAGATGGCAGGGACAGGACGACACAAGATTGACAAAATCGGGGACATGACAATAAAACATGGCGCACTGTTAATGCTTGACCACAAGGGCACTGCGGGGCTGGGTCACCGGAGATCAGGTAGCGGTGGCTAAGCCGGCAATGCCCAATCCACAACCTAGTCAGAAGGACCTCTTCTCGCCGAGATGGTCGGGAGGAGGATGTCCAAGCAGTTGGGAGCGGTTTTACTGCCCGGAGCTTGTTTCCTTGGAGGAATGACCAAGCATCCCACCACAACAACACAAGCCTCTTACAAACAACCCCATGAACGTCAGATAACGGGACGCAATGGGAGGCTGGCCGAGGCAGGAGGACTGCAGCCTCATTCCCAGGCACTCCTACATGTCCGGGAAATCACAGAAAACTGACAGGAGACCCTCATCAGCGAAAGAATGGAGGGACTGCTGGATCCGTTGCACCAAAGGATGGACCGGATAGGGAGCTCAAAGGCTCTTAAGAGCACTGAGGAAATCAGAGCAGAGTGTATACGATGAATGGTGGTGGCGGCGGGCATACTGAACGGCCTGATGGAGAGCAAAAAGCTCAGCCGTAAAGCTGGAACATTGGTCGAGGAGCCAGTATTTAAAGGTGCCGGCCCCAACGACAAAGGCACAGCCGACACCATCGTCAGTTTTGGAGCCATCGGTGTAAATAAAGGTGTGACCAGCAAGTCGTGCACGAAGTTCGACAAACTGTGAGCAATACACATCAGCCGGAGTACCCTCCTTCAGGACTGAGCTGAGGTCGAGATAAATATGAACCAGAGCCTGGAGCCAAGGTGGTGTCGGGCTCTCACCCTCTCTGAAGGTGGTAGGGAGGGCAAAACCCAATTGTCGAAGCAGGTGATGGAAGCGGACTCCAGGGGGCAGCAGGGCAGACAGATACAACCCATACTGACGGTCGAGAGAATCGGCGAAGGAGGACTGATAAGAGGGTTGGTCGGGCATTGACAACAGCTGGCAGGGATACCGACAAAGCAGTACGTCGCGCCGGTAGGTCAATGGTAATTCGGCAGCTTCAGCATAAAGACTCTCGACGGGACTAGTGTAGAAGGCTCCGATCGCAAGACGTAACCCCCGATGGTGGATGGAGTTGAGACGGCGTAAGAGGGATGGCCGAGCAGACAAGTAGATGAGGCTCCCATAATCCAGCTTTGATCGGACTATGGGCCAATACAAGTGAAGCAGGACAGTGCGATCCACTCCCCAAGATGAATCACTAAGCACTCTGAGGACATTAAGGAACGTGTACAATGGGCAGCCAAATAAGAGACGTGTGGAGACCAACGAAGTTTCCTGTCCAATGTGAGCCCTAGAAACTTAGTTGTTTCCACGAAAGGGAGAACAACGGGACCGAGATGTAAGGACGGCAGAAGGAATGCTCTATATCGCCAAAAGTTGATACAAACCGTCTTCTCTTCAGAGAAACGGAAGCCATTTGCCACACTCCATGAGTATAGGCTGTCTAGACAACGCTGAAGGCAGCACTCCAGGTGGCATGTTCTCTGGGCACTGCAGTAGATAGCGAAGTCATCGACAAAGAGAGAGCCTGAGACATTAGGTGCAATGCAATCCATAATTGGATTGATCGCGATGGCAAAGGGGCTACACTCAAGATGGAGCCCTGAGGCACTCCGTTCTCCTGGAGGAAGACGTCGGACAATACGGAACCCACACGTACACTTAACTTTCGATCTGTTAAAAAGGAATCAATAAAAAGGGGCAGGCGACCGCGTAGACCCCACCTGTGCATAGTGCAGAGGATACCTCCTCTCCAACAGGTATTATAAGCCTTCTCCAAATCGAAGAACACAGCTACCGTTTGGCGCTTTCGCAACAAGTTGTTCATGATGAATGTCGACAAGGTCAACAGCGGAGCGGCGGTGACGAAAGCCGCATTGAACATTGGTAAGTAGCAGTCGAGATTCAAGAATTCAAACTAACCGAGCGTTAACCATGCGCTCCATCACGTTACAGACACAGCTTGTAAGAGAAATGGGGCGGTAACTAGAAGGAAGGTGTCTATCCTTCCCAGGTTTGGGTATAGCAACAACGATGGTGTCACGCCAACGCATGGGGACTTGACCTTCGGTCCAGACGCGATTGTAGGTACGAAGAAGGAAGCTTTTGCCTGCCGGAGAAAGGTGTGCCAGCATCTGAACGTGAATGGCATCAGGCCCCGGAGCTGAGCAATTGGACAGTGCAAGTGCACGTTCGAGTTCCCGCATAGTAAAGGGGGCACTATAAGTTTCCAGATTCAGCGAGTGAAAGGAAGGTCGCCGAGCCTCTTCTGCCTCTTTCCTGGGAAGGAAGGCAGGGTGGTAATGGGCGGAGCTTGAAACCTCCGCGAAAAAGCGGCCGAAGGCGTTGGAGACAGCCACAGGATCAACAAGGACCTCATTACCTGAGGTCAGGCCAGGTACCGAGGAGTGGGCCTTCATGCCCGACAGCCGGCGCAGGCCACCCCAGACGATAGAAGAGGGAGTAAAACTGTTAAAGGAGCTGATGAAAGAGGCCCAACAAGCTTTTTTGCTGTCTTTGATGACTCTACGGCATTGCGCTCGGAGTCGTTAGTATCCAATACAATTCGCCAACGTAGGATGGCGGCGAAAGGTGCGTAAAACGCGTCGTCCAGCACGTGACGTGAAGAAGAGGTAGTACGAGGATTGGAACGTTCGGCAGCATTGATGATAACAGCCGTGAAGTATTCAACCTGACTGTCACAACTGAGAAAATCGAGGTCCGGAAAGGTCGCCAGGGAGGAGTAAAGTCCCCAGTCAGCTTTCGGTATGTTCCTGCTCGAAGGACGTGGGGATGGGGTGTGGTGCAGGAGACGAACGACACAGGGGAAGTGGTCGCTCAAATAGGTGTCAGAAAGGACATACCACTCGAATCGACGGGCAAGAGTGGTAGAACAGATCTAGAGGTCCAAGTGGGAGTAGGTATGCGTAGAGTCCGAGAGGAAAGTCGGGGCGCCAGTATTGAGGCAGACAAGATTGAGATGGTTGAAGACATCCGCCAAGAGGGAGCTTCTCTGACAGGATGCAGGAGAGCCCCAAAGGGGACGATGGGCATTGAAGTCGCCAAACAATAAAAACGGCGGAGGAAGCTGAACAATCAGGTGCATCATGTCAGCCCGACTAACTGCGGATGACGAAGTGTAGACGGTACAAACAGAAAAAGTAAAGGCAGAAAGAGTAATACGGACATCTATTGCTTGGAGTGGGGTGGTCAATGGGATGGGATGGTAATAGACATCGTCCCGAACGAGCAACATGACCCCACCATGAGCTGGAATACCGTCCACAGGGGTGAGGTCATACCACTCCGAGGTATAGTGGGTAAAAGCAATACGGTCAGTTGGGCGCAACTTGGTTTCCAGGAGACCAAGGACGAGCGGACAGTGCAGGCAGAGGAGCAGTTGTAATTCCTCCCGATTAGATCGAATACCTCTTATGTTCCAATGTAACAAAGCCATCGCTAGTCAGAAAAAAGGGGGAATGAAACAGGGGAAGAGCTGGTCACCTCGACGGCCGCAGAGGGCCAGGTTATGAGGGAACAACGCTACAACCGGCGGGAGGCGGATCCTGTTCCATCGAGTCGTCGCCAGCTGCGGCCGCTGTCCTGGGTTGCGTAGGAGGGGCAGTATCATTCGCCGACGAGAGGCCAGCTGAGCGCCTGGCAGCAGAGCGTCCCGGCCAAACTGAGGACGGCCGGGAGCAGCGACTCGTGGATGGAGCGTCAGACGAAACGTGCCGGGGTGGAGAGGGGGATAAAGACTTCTTCTTGGAGGCCTTCTTGGAAGTCTGATGAGGCACGGGGATGGTATGCTGGACCCGAAGAAGGTCCACACGCGCGGGCTCCATTTTGGAATGCCGGACCTTGGAAGCCGGGGTCTGGAACATTTGCCCGATGGACGCCTGAGAAGAGGATCGCTTCTCAGGTGGTGGAGGGGGAGGAGGAGGAGGAAGGGTGGCCCCTGGGGCAGAGGGGGCAGGGGCCACGAGGGAGGAGGATTTGGAAGGGAGGGATTTGGGAGGCGGAGGCATAAACCCCAGATGGGGTGAGGAGGTGGAGGGGGGACAGGATAGGGGTGAGGATACTGTGCAAGGAGGCAACACGACTGAGGCCAACGATATTGCCAACGTCACGGGATGGAGGTGGTCATACTTCTTCCTGGCCTCAGAAAAAGAGAGATGATCGAAAGTTTTTAATTCTTGAATCTTCTTCTCCGTCTGATACCCGGGGCAGTCTATAGATCTAGGTGAGTGGATGCCAGGACAATTGATGCACCGAGGTGGTGGAGTGCATGTATGTTCCTCACGAAGAGGACGTCCACAATCGCCACAAAGGGGCTCAGCCTCACATCGTGACGACATGTGCCTAAAGCGCAAACACCGAAAGCAGCGCATAGGAGGTGGGACGTAAGGTGGCACGTCGCACCGGTAGCACATCACCTTTACCTTCTCCGGGAGAATGTCCCCCTCGAATGCGAGGATAAAGGCCCCGGTGTCGATGCAACAGTCTTTGGGGCCGCGCTGGACTCGCCGCACAAAATGCACGCCTCAGCACTCCAGGTTGGCCCTGAGCTCCTCATCAGATTGCAGCAGGTGGTCCTCATGAAAAATAACCCCCTGCATCCTATTCAGTGCCAGATGTGGGACAATGGATACTGGGATGTCCCCTAGTCAGTCACATGCTGGAGTGCCGCCGACTGTGTGGCGGAGGTGGTCTTTATATGAACAGACCCCGAACGCATTTTACTGAGAGCCTCGATTTCCCCAAAGATGTCCTAGATGTGCTGGACAAAGAATATGGGCTTGGAGGTGGCGAACGTCCCCCCCCATCGGTCCGAGAACAGACTAAATAGCGGGGGAAGTATATCGCCCCAAGCCGGCGAGCCTGTCCTTCCTCCCAGGGAGTGGCCAAGGGGGAAAGGGCAGGAGTACCAGAACCAGAGACAGTACCTTTCTTTTCAAAAGACTCGGCCGCAGATCGACCTGATACATTTTGACATTTCATCTACAAAACATCCGCCCCAATACCACCCACTCCAACCAGGGGCTCTCCCCACGGGCGCCACCCAGCCTCAACAAGGGCCACCTGGCAGGATGACCATTGCTGGGAGTCCTGATGCCCCAAGGAGACGGGCATCTACTCCTTGGCCAACGTGGGGAGAGTGCAGTTCAGGTATCGGCAGTACGATCCCTGTGTTGTCAGGTGGCTACAACCTAGAGGGTACATGACGACCCCACCACAATTGGCTGGCTACCGTGCTGGATTTCGGGTGCCATGGAAAGTCCATCATGATCGTAGGTGCAAATGGGGACGCACTATGGGCATAACTTGTGCAACCCATCAGGTGTTTAGGCCAAATTTGAGGAATAGTGGGTGTGGTTACAATGCAGTTACAATGCTGAGTGCCAAGGTCTTAGTGCACTGAGGACCAGTGATACACCACGTAAGGTGTCCTTCCCCAAAAGGCTCGTACTTCTGTAGAATTTGGAAAATGGAGGTCAAACCCCAAGGGGGACCATCACATGGAAGGCCGAAATGGTTGAAACTCCTTTTAGTCGCCTCTTACGACAGGCAGGAATACCTCGGGCCTATTCTTACCGCACACCCACAGGGGGAAGACTACTTGATTGTGGGGAGTTATTACTATGTGCAGTAGCACACCAGATGTCATTCAGATTTTGGGTAAAGAGAGATTTTGCATAGATCTGCATATCCCCAGTTGGAATAATGGAAGGAAATGGCAGTAAGTATCTGCTTCTCTAGCCAAACGGTCAGCCAGTCCATTCCCTGGGTTGCACAAATGACTTGGAACCCAGAGAAAGACATCTGAACAGGTGGCACACTCATGGGCCAAGAGAAGGGCACGTATAGCAGAGACCGAAGGATGAGGTCGATGGCCAGCAGGCTGCTCGTTGGATCTGAACAGATTAAAACACTGTGGAGGGAGGCCTGAGATAAAAAAGGAGGGCTCTGTGAATTTCCAGAAACTCTGCTGTGAACACACTAATTGATCCTGACAAAAAATGGTGTTCTAAGGCAGTAGGAGACATGAAAGTGTATCCCACCTTATCTACTGCCTTAGAACTATCAGTGTGAAAAATTGTGGCACCCAAGAACACTCCAAGGATGGCACATACAAGACGGTGGAGAATTAAAGAGTTGACACGAATCTTAGGACCCTGGAATAGATCAGTCATAATTCATGGTCTAGTTACCATCCATGGGTGGGAGGGGTATGGGGGGAAAGATGTGAAGTGGAGACGGGGATCCCGACATAAGGAAGTGATACGCATGCCAACCGGCAATCCCACACAAGAACGGGTGTCAGGAGGGAGACAGTCCTCAATGGCGAAGAGTACAGGATACATCGGATGGTCAGGGAATTGGCGAATGATGACTGATTAAGAAAGTAGTAGTTTGCTCAGTCATGTGTGTAGAGGGGGAATCCCCACTTCTGTGAGGAGACTATCAATGGGACTACTGAGAAAGCCAGCAATAGCCAGATGAACCCCACAATGGTGAAGAGGGTCAAGCAGTTTCAAAGTGGAAGGAGCTGCTGAGCCATATACCAGACCACCACAACAGTCTGGAGAAGACCAGGCCACAGTAAAGATGGAGAAAAGTGACACAGTCTGCACCCCAAGATGCAAGGGCCAGGAGGTGGAGAGCATTAAGCTTCCATATACATACAGTATTTAGGTGGCAAATGAAGGGCAGCCATGTCAGCTGGTTATCAAAAGTAAGGCCCAAGAAACAGGACTGTGCTACAACATCGAGAAGCTGTTCACCTAAATAAAATTCTGAGTTGGGGTGTACTGTGAATGAGAGATAAAATTGCATTACCCACATTTTTTTGGGAGAATCCTGGAACCAATAGGAGGTGGCCCATGCAGAGGCCCATGGGATGGCATCTTAGAGCAGACACTCACCAGATGCTACTTAGTGGGAGCTGCATCATATGCAAAAATCATCGACGTACAATGCCAGAGTAACCAGAGGCCCCATAGGGGTCACAAGCCCGTGGACTGCTAGGAGGAAGAGTGTGACACTTACCACAGAACCATGTGGGATACCATTCTGCAGAATTCCAGGGGTGCTGAGGGAAGTTCCAACTTGGAACCGGAAGAGCCGCTCAGAGGAGAATTCATGGATAAAAATCTGAAGGGGCACATGGAAGCCTCAGTCATGGTTGGTAACTAAAATGTGATGGCACCAAGCCATGTTGTGTGCCACATGTAGGTAAAAAGAAGACCACAACTAGGCACTGGTGGTGAGTAAAAGCCTGTTGCGTAACTTTTTCCAACTCAAGTAAATGATCAGTTGGAGATCATTTCACTTGGAAGCCACAGAGATATAGGGACAAAAGGTCCGGAGATTCTAGTACACAACATAATGTGTAGCTAACTATCCTCTCGAGAAGTTTACGTAGTACATTTGTCTGGTTAATTGGGTGGTAGCTGTCGAGGCCATTGGGCTCTTTCTGGCCTTAAGGACAGGGAGAACTATACTGTTTCATCATTGTGACAGAAAAGCAGCTGTGAACCTAATGCAGTTGAAGATAATAGACCATCTGGTTGCGGACAGAATATGGGCCAGCTGCCATGTCCCATGAAGAGGTAAGAGCCTGCTTGACTATAGCACTCACTTAGTGTTGTGTGTTATGAACAGATTGGTTGGCGGGGGGGGGGGTCATAGTGAACACTGTATTTCTGCTGGAGAAATGTAGGAGGACAGGAAGATGATGCCAATACCGTCCCAAAGTGTCGTGTAGCAAGGTGTTCTGCGAGGACCGATGGATCAGTGCACAAATCACCGTTAAGGTTAAGGCAATGGAATACTGACTGTCGCTGGCAGCCAAGAACAGTACGGAGCTTGGACTGAACCTGCAATGAAGAGGCGTATGTCCCCGGAGGGGCACATATTTCTCCCAGCATTCCTTTTTACACTACTTAATAAGGTAATGGGCCTTCGCATGAACACACTTAAAAGCGAAGAGGTTCGTCTTTGAAATGTGTTGCTTAAAATGCTGCAGTGCATGTCAGCAGTTATAGACAGTGACTGTGACATCCTTGGCCCACCAAAGTACCCATCAACGATGAGGGGACATGTTGATGGGGGGGGGGGGGGGGGGCGCAGCAGTGTGAAGAAAAGTGGCAGAGATGCCTTGCAGACCGCATCAATGCAATTCGACAGGGAGGTGTAGAGGTGCACAGCAGATGTATACAAAGGGCAATTGGCCCTGCGGAATTCGTAACTTGGGGGCCTATCTGCCTGGCGGCAGCAGGGGAACAATAGAACCACTGGAAAGTGGTCACTGTCACAAACATCATCATGGGCTGACAAATGTAGGGAAGCAATGAGAGCAGGAGAGGTGATCGTGAGATTGATAGTGGTAAAGGTGCGATTAAGAGCATTGAATTGGGTAGGGGATCCCTCATTGAGGAGACAAATTCAGGTCCGTAATACGCTGGTCAATTAGGAGACCCCTACCCATTGAAGTGTCACTCTCCCACACTGGGTGGTGGCTATTGAAGTCCCAAGGATGAGAAACGGGGTGTGAATTGCTGGATTAAGGTAGACAGTGCAAAGTAAGGAATTATTGTACCTGGAGGGAGGTCGACACTGCAAATGGTGATTGTCAGAGACATATGCACTCTAAACACTATAGCTTCCAGGTAGGTACTTAGTGGGATCCGGTGACTACGACATTGGAGTGAACCAAAGTGCAGATCCCACCAGATGCTTCCCTGGGGCCAGTACAGTTCCGACAGAAGGTTGCATTTCTGGTAGGTGAGGATAGTAACTTTGGCAATTTCAGTGGATGACTGTGTGGCCAGAATCCAGATTACACCCAAAAAAAAAAAAAAATGAGGATACCATGTCACTTGGTCAGTGGCCTTCACCTACAAGGGTGAGGTGACATCCGTAAATAAGATAAGATCTCAGGCACAGGTTGCAAGGCAGGAGGTGGCAATACTGGGGACAGTGGTTGGGGGGGTGGGGCACCTTGTCTTAGGATTTATGTTTCTTCCTGTCTGTTTTCTCCTCCTCCTATTCCTATTTCAGAGCTGGAGGAGGGTAGAGCACAGAGGGAGTACAGGTGACTGAAAGAGAGCGGGTGACCTTTGGATGAACAAACGCACTGTGAGTGATGGTAGGAATCTTCCAACCTGAACTGAGCTGGGCAAAGGGGCCTTGTAAGGGAGCCCAATCACTGGCAGGTGCCAGAGAAGGGGGCGCACTTCTTCAGCTGGAGAGAGGGAGCAGACCCAGACAGGAGGTTGTGGCAACTGCATGGGTAAGGGGAGGGAGAGGGGATAGGTGGATGGGGCTGGGCAAGGGAGAGGTAGGAGGAGGAAATGAAGTAAAAGAGAGATAAGTTGAAGATAGTGACACTGGATGGAGTATCTCATACTTTTGGTAACCCTCAGTATAAGACAGGCGATTCGATGACTTGTATTCTTGGATCTCCTTCCTCTCTTATACGCCGGGCAAATTTGGCGAGTGAGGGGAGTGGCTTTCAGTACATTTGTCACACACAGGTGTCAGAACACAGGGGCTTCCCTCATGGAATGGTTGTCCACAGTGAGTGTACAGAGGGTCTACCATTCACCAGGAAAACATATGCCAAAATTGCAGCCACCAGAAGCACCGCATAGGTGGTGGGGTGTATGGCTTCACATCACAACTTCGGCACATAACCTTGATTTTCTCTGGGAGGGTATCCCCCAAAAAAGCTAGAATGAAGGCACCAGTATGGATGCGGTTGTCTTTGTGGCCCTTCTCCACATGCCAAACCAAATTCACACCTCTCCAGATTAGCCCAGAGTTCCTAATCCTTTTGCAGGGTGAGATCCCAATGAAAAATCACTCTCTACACCATATTCAGAGATTAGTGAGGGATAAAAGAAACTGGGACATTGCCAATATGATCACAGGTGCAAAGAGCTGCCGATTGGGTGGCAGAAGATGCTCTGATCAAGAAAGTTTTCCTCAATATTTTCCACAAAAACAATGGCATTGTGGCAATGAATGTGTCCCTGTCTGTCCTCGTACAGATGAAGTAATGGGGGAAGTGTATCATACAAAGATGGCTAGCCTGGCCATCCTCCCATGGTGTAGCCAGGGAAGCAGAGGTTGCTGGGTAACATGAAGCACCATTCAATGATTGTTCACCATTCAAAGAAGCAGCCATTTGAGATCCGCCAGATCTTTGCAGCTCCATACGCTTCATGCATCAAGCATCCCCCAAATACCAGCCATTCTGACCATGGGCTCTCCCGAAGCATGCCACCCACCCAAACCAAGGGCCATCTAGCACGGTGGCTATAGGTGGGAGTTCTGATGCTCCAAGAAGACAAGCAACCACTCATTGGCATACATGGGGAGTGAACAATTCAGGAATCAGGAGAGTGATTCCTGTGTTGTCAGGGATCTCAGCCAGATGGGTACATAACAGACCCATCACACAGACTGGCTATGTGTGCTGGTGACCTAGCTGGGTTGAAGGGGGCAACAGGGGGAAGGCAAGAGGAATCCACACGGCAGATGCCAGGGAGCGAGTTGTTCCCCAAACGGCTCACATTAAACAAAAACAGGAAATTTTGAAGTGGAGGTAAAACTCAATTGGGGACGTAAAAACCAAGAAACATGAATGAACAGGCAGAGGAAAGCAAATTGTAAACAATAAAGGAAACCAGGTGGATAGCCATGTCAAGATGAATCAGAGCACCAAGAAAGGGGTAGGAGAGGGTAACTGGGAGTGAGCAAGGATAGGGAGGGAGGGCAGGGTGACAAATGCGGACAGTAAGGAAGAATAGGCTGCATTATCTCAGAGCCACATGTGCACCATGCATGAACTAACACGAAGGAACCGTAATCCCTTGGGAAGGGGGTGGGGGGGTGGCTATTGTCTGCCTAGAGGGAATCAGAATGTAAAGTAGTGCAGGCATTTTAGTGACATTTTTGAGTCTTGTGGTAAATAATTATGAATTACAGGACACTGCTAAATAACCATTTGATACAGTTTGCAACACATACAATAACCCTAGACTGATTGCATCAGCACATCTGAAGAAGCTGTTACCATTTCTGTCAGCAACTGGGGAAGGTGCAAGTGAACTTAATGCACTACTTCAAGCAATATTCATGTGCTGATGGCATTACAACTAAATGTATCCTTTCAATATGTAATTACATCACTGCTCTTTATAGAAAAAAGTTGACCAGTCTGTAACAACAAAATTTAAAACCCGCCTGAGTTTCAATAGCTTTCAGACATTAGAATGGAGATGTGCTTTTCTCAAAAATAAATGCAAATCTGAAATTATCAAGGCTACAGTACTACCATGACAGCACATATGGGAACAAACAGCGGACCACCTGCAATGTCAAGCACTTAGGGTGTTTGAGATGAATCTAGTCGCTGCTAGTGTTGCGTATGTCATGCGTCACTTGACTCAAGCTTTGCAGAAGTGCAGCAAATTCAGGCAAGCCACGTGTAGTGAACACAAACCTATAGTGATGCCGAACAAATTGTTCAACAATTGTTCAAAGGGTGATTGTAGGGTTTCTAGTTGCACTTATGTATGCCGTCATGCTTGTCAAAAAGGGCACCACACATTGCTACACACAGAAATAAAACACACAAGATGGAACAAGGAAGGATTGTCCTAGTGACATGAAACACAAAAAATGGTATACATCCATCAAGTACATTGCATTACTGCTCACTTATAATCATCCGAGACAAACAAGTGCTGCTTACAACAGTGACAACATAGTTGATAGATAGTAGTGCCTCTGACTTCACGGATGGCACAGTAGAGTATACATTCAAGGAACAGGTGGAATCATATCAGAAACAAAGCAGCACGTCTCTGTTTAAGTTGACTTCTGTATAAACCTCTTCATTTCACCTTCTGTCTGGGATCAAGACAAGATGTCAGTTACCTTCAGCAAAATTAAACAGTGTGTTGGATTTGACACATATAAAACTTATCGATCTAGAATTTTGGTCACCTGGCAAGATCGACAAGTTGCTGGGAGCAAAAGTTTCTCTGTACATTCAGAAGGCGAGGACTATCTCCATAAGAACTGATCATCCAGTGCTTTAAGAGACAGAACTGTGTTGGATTATGTATGTGAAGGAGTATCAAATGGTAGAGCACAAAATGTTTTCAAGGTGGCCATTCATATTACGCTTTGTGAAAACTGACACCGACTTTCTTGAACAAACTGTGGAAGACAGAAGGATTAAATCATGTCTGAGTCGTAGCAACACTTGCACATGTGTGTTGGTTTGGTGGGTCCTGAAGAACGATTGGCGTGTGGACATGTGGCTGGCAAGTTGTTGCTTTTGGCAGACTCCCACTGTCCGGTGCAGGTCCCTATATGCTGCTGAAGGTTGAATCAGTCATACGGCCAGATAGCGGTGAGCTGCATGAAGACATACGGACATTGCAAGCAACCAGATTGGCAAGTAACTGGCTTACTCTACAAGCTTAAATTTTATGGCTCCTCAATGATCACCTGAGTGTGTAGGATGCAATAATACCCTGGCTGGAATCCTGCAATGTATGGCTCCTTCACAACTGAGTGGAGTAAAGTGTTGTTCTTTTATATTTGTGTTATCTAAAATTGCATCTGTTACATTAATGCACCTATGAGTGACTGAGTGCATGATCATCAGTCAGTGTTATTAATTACAATTTGTGTTCCAGGTAATATGTCATGCAAGTGTAAGAGTATTCCCTGTTGTAAGTCTCATGAAGGGAATCAATTGTAACGTGATCTATGTCAGAGGCAAAGTGATCTTGGTACATGTGTACACTTGAGTTATCTTATCAGCAGGTGCTGATATTTTCAATTCTGAATAACAGAAATTTTAAACAATGTCAATTACATTGCTAGTCACTTGTGCGTTTTGTTCACATTTTCTACTTCCTGCCCCTTCTTGTGTGAAGCTTTATTTGTGCAGAATTCTGTTCCCATTGGTGTGTGTTGGCAGGGTAGCTTTGGCAGGAAATGATGTGTTCTTGTTCCCTGTGTCCAGAGCAGAGCCATGTTTGCCTGTTGCTATGGTGGTACCTCTGTTGTCGCACGGCGTCTGAGTTGACTGGCAGTCTGCTGCCCCTACCAGTCACTCGAGTGAAGCGAAGTTGCTCATCTGACATGCTCGATGTCAGAGTGCCACAATTTGGGCAGGAACCAGTAGTCTGTTCAATTCGGTGAATTTATTGAGCTCAGGAGGATAAGGTACATTTATAGAGTCTGAGGTTCCTGCTCATTATAACTAACTACTCGCTTAAATGTTGCATCATTATTACCAATTCTAAATACATTAAGTTTAAAACCTGTTAGTTACCAGTGTAAACTGTCGACATTTACCTTGGTGCATAGTCATTAGCTAACTCCACTTGGGGAATTTGGCTGCTCATTCCTAGTTGACTGTGATAGCTCTCTGCTCTAGCTCTCAGCCTGCTCTGAATTTTTGACAAATGTATGTTTATTAAATGTCTTTTACTTCTCCCAGCACAACCTGTGATATATGAGCTATCAAATATGATGTTAGGTTTATTGAATTACTAAGCAACACAAGTTAAACATATGATACCCAAAGAAAAGAAGACCTCTCTATGAAGTGCACGAAAAATCTATTTAATGGTTCAGATAGTATTGTAATAAGATTTTTTTCAAGTTCATCTGGCTATGATAATAGCAAGAAGAGTGACTCCATTATCAGTTTAAAAAGGTAATTGGCATGTAACTGCAATAACTAAATATGTTAGACAACTGTAGGTGGTAATTATCATGTTTACTGAATATCAACTGTGGTGTAACCAATCTCTTGGTTAATGTTACATATTTCTCAATGTCTATAGTACCAATAAATGATGGTTACTGCCAGAAAGTCATATTCCAGGTCAAATAGTGGGTTTAAACTTTTATTCACTTTCAGAATTTTTTCTCTTGCATGAAATCTGCTGCAAATACATGAACAATTTCTGCAGAGTGTGACAATGATGGTTCCTTCATCAGGCTTCAATGTACCTGTTGATTTGAGTGGTTCATTCCATGCTATCTCATTCTTGCTCAGTGAAGTGCCATGCCCTAGATCTGTTGCACCCATTACTGTCATTAGCCAGTATGCGAGTATTCTTTGAAAAATTTTTGTGACTGTTCAGTAGGTAATTACATTGTAATAATAGACCTGAGTTACCAGTGCAAATGGAGTTGCGAAGGTTGTGGTGTCAGGAAAGATTGGAGTGAAAAAAATAATAAGTATGAAGTGAAGATATATAGGATATGTAGAAAGGAGTTGATTAATTAAAATGGGGTGTGCAGGGCAGCCCACAGAAGGGCTAAAACCCATGGGCTAATGAAAACTGTGAGCACCCTGGAATGAGGCCAGGAAACAGAGGGGGGGGGGGGGGGGGGGGGGGGGTTCATTACATGCCAAAAAGCTAAACTTCTTTGCTGCTGGTGAAACTCACCCTCTCTCTGACAGTCTCAGTTGTGCTTCCTCTACTTTCACTCACCTGAGCTATAGGACGTGGGGCTTCGTCGGCAACAGGGCCTGATTGACAAAAAAGGAAATTGTGTGTTAATATAAAAAATACTTAATCTGCAAAAGTCAAACAAACAGTTAATAAATGAAGACTGTTTCAACATGACATTACAAAGAACAGAATCAATTATTTCTATCTTTTAGAGTGCCTAGTGATCAGTGAATAACTGAGCATCTAATCTAGTCAATTATGTACGACAGTGAAAATTACTAACCAAGTTCCACAAAGCCAGGACTTTATTCCAGTTGCAAGCTGGCTATCTGAATACTGCCAGGGGCAAATAAACTTTTATTGTCAACATTTCAAATAATTATTGATGAAATTTTATGATGTAAAATCCTGTAGTAATCTGCTTATTAAAATATACAATTTTATGTTACAGGGTTAACTCACTGTGGCAAGTTTAACGGTTAGGAACTGTGTGTATGACTGTATATGCAGCCTCACTCACTGCAAGCGTATGCTGACATTCTATTCATCCAGTATTTGACTATGAGAGCACTTGGTTACTTGCAGAAAACTTCACCAAGAATTTCAAATTATCATTAACTTTTCTCAGGGATACCCCACATAAGGTAACGGCAAAAATGTTATCACCTACCACATTTTTGCTGTTCATGCAGTGAAATTGCACATCAAACACATACAATGTAATCCTCCTTTCTTTACTTACAGATGGATACACATAGCCAGGAGACTGTGTAGCAGATGATGTGGGTTGTTTCTCAGGTTCATTCTTCGTAAAGGTGAGGCAGGAAGAAATTTTATGAGTATGGGAACAGGATGGAGTAGAAGACATCATAGGAATGAGGTGGAAGTGTACCATTTGACTGGTACTTCACAATGCTGTCTTCAGACATTCAACAGAGCGCTGCCTGTTGCTGGCATGTTAATAAACCTGAAACAAACTCAGAGCAGATCATCTTGCCCGTGACAGCCATTGCATAGTTTCTGTATAGGGACCACATGACACTGGACAATTTTCCAGTATTCCTGTGCTCTTCACAGCCTTCATAGACCACTGCACAATGGCTCACCAGCCAACCCAAGTCCCAGACTTGACATCGTCTTCTAATTCTGAGTGCCATGTCTATATTAGTAAGAATGCAGCCCACAATATTGGCATCATTAGTGCAACCTACTCTTTAGATACCTACAACAGTGCCTATCAGTTGTTACAAACAGAGTGCTGAACTAGAGTTTCAAGAAATGTTCTCATATTATCAAACATCTTTCATTGGATCAGGGCATTCTTTACCTTGCCTTGCTTTAACATTCACAACTATTCCTCTGAGCACAGCAACATTGGAATCTAGGACATCATCAGTGCAGCTTGCAGTGCTCAGCTTAGCTCATATTAGTGACAATGACAACCTACAGCATAACAGGACTATTGTGATGTTTTTTTGCACTAGGAAGCCATTTAACATGCCCAACATTATAATGTGCCTTCTGTGTTGCAATGAAGTTCTGATGTTCATGACAACCTGAGCACATTTCTCACCTTGTGCATGGATCATCCACAATAGGTGGGATGAATGACCATGAGAGTGGTGGCAGATGGGGCAATGCAGTTCCCTACTGGACTCCTGTAGAGAGGTGAGGCAGGAAGACAAACACATTGGTCTGGGAAAAGACTGTAGTGAAAGTCTTAATGGAAATATATTAAGAGCAAAGGACAGTGATACTGTACGTACATTATCTTCGGATACTTATTAGAAATTCTCTCCAAATGTGTGTGCACATTTCTCCTATGTGTTTCAGGTGTTTCTACTACACTATTTTCTCCTAGCCTCTTAATTTCAGAGGTAATCAGCTCTCATATGTCATAAAGTAAAGCATAGAAACCTTATTCTTGCTGACTATTCTTCATAAATCCCCCTCTCTCCCAGTATTCAAAACACAGCTCAATAAATAATTGTAAACACTTAAATTATGCCAAGAAACTACTAAGACAGCGAAGACAAAATAAGGAAAACAATGCAATTGTCTCCAGTACACCATCTCATGAGGAGGAAGAAAAATAGTACATCGAAAAACGGTATCTGTACATTTGTGATGGCTAATCTCCAACTACAGTCAGGATTTTGACAGAGTCAGGTTTAATAGATACTTGCATTAATTAGCAAAGTTGTTTTGTAAGCTCTATTACTGCATGCCAGTCATGTCATCCAGCCATAGATACTTAGCCTTAGCTGTGGTAGCTATTATAAATGTAAAAACGTAGCTTTGAATATAAAAGGAGTGATCAAACCACTAATTTTCTGAACACACTAGTTACAAGACACACACATCACTTCTCTTCAAGAATAAGTTATCAGTGAAAATATATGTCTAATAGTATATACCTAGCAAATAATGTCATAAAGATAAGTAATATCTTCACTGACTTTGCCACCCACAAAAAAGCAAAATCCTGGAAGTTATTTCTACAAAAGGAGTTCAGAAGACTTCTTGTGTGTGGTGATATGAGGGCTATGTAGCACTGGAATGGAGACAAGGAAGGGTCTGAATGGGTGAGAAATTTGACTAATGAAGGTTGAAGCAAGGAGGGTTACAGGAACGTTGGATATACTGCAGGGAGAGTTCCTGGCCACAGTTTATCACTGGTCATTCTTGCAGAAAAACAGCTTGTTTCTTGTCATTCCCCATGCTGAAATCCAGCAAATTGGTTGCAGCTCAGCTTGTATATCACACGACTGGTTTCCCACATATCCCTGCCTTTGGTGGGATATAATATGCTTGTGACCAGACTGGAGTGGTGGTGGTGGAAAGATGTATGGGACAGGTCTTGCATTTACTTCTATTACAGTGATATGAGCCGTGAAGTAAGGGTTTGTGAGCAGGGATTGTGCTGGGATGGACGAGTATATTGTGTAGGTTTGGTGGACGGAGGAATACCACTGTGGGACGGGTGTGAAGGATAGTAGGCAGGACATTTCTGATTTCAGAGCACAATGACAGTTTGTAGGAACCCTGGCAGAGATGTAATTCCAGTTGTTCCAGTCCTGGGTGGTACTGAGTTACGAGGGGAATAATCCTCTGTGGCCAGATTGTGTGACTTTGGGGGTCATGGGAAACTGCAAAGATAAGACACAGAAGATTTGTTTTTGTACAAGGTTTGGAGGATAATTATTGTCTGAACACTTCATTGGAGACCCCCGGTATATTTCGAGGGGGGCCCCTCATCACTGCAGATGTGGCAACCATGGGTGGATAGGCTGTATGGGACGGACTTCTTGGTATGGACTGGGTGGTAGTTGTCAAAATGAAGGTATTACTTGTAGTTAGTTAGTTTGATATAGGCACAAACAGTGATGTAGCCGTCTTTGAAGTGTACATCAACACCTACGAAGGTGGCTTGTTGGCTTGAGAAGGTCCTGGTGAAGCAAAGGAGGAGAAGCTGTTGAGGTTCTGGAGGAATGCGGATAGGGTGTCCTCACTCTCGCTCCAGATCACAAAGATGTCTTCAATGAATCTGAATGAGGGGAGGGGTTTTAGGATTCTGGGTGTTTAGGAAGAACTTTTAACCCATACTTAATCACTCATATCCCTGTAATAGACCTAGATGCAAGACCTGTCCCATACATCCCGCCACCACCACCACCACCACCACCACCACCACCACCACCTACGCCAGCCTGGTCACAAAGGTCACTTACCCCATTGAAGGCAGCGTTACCTGTGAAACCAGTCATGTGCTATATAAGCTAAGATGCAGCCATTGTGCTGCATTATATGTGGGCATGACAACAAACAAACTGTCTGTCCACATAAATGGCCACATACAAACTGTGGCAAGAAACAAGTTGATACCCTGCTGCTAAGCATGCTGCCCAACTTGACATCCTTCATTTCAACTCTACTATATAGTGAGTAGCGACTCTGTTTCATAATATTCTTTGTTTCAATTCAATTCTTCAGTTTTATGAGTCATTCACCTCAGTTGCGTCTAATTCTATTTCGTGTTTAATTTTAAATGAGCTATTTCTTCTTTACAATTTAATTATTTGATAGATTAAAAAATCTACTTGCCAAGCAGCAGCAGAAACACACACACACACACACACACACACACACACACACACACACACACACGAAAGAATGTGATGGGTGATTAGATGTTTTTATCTATCCAATTAACTTACACTGTTTGACAAGAGTGTGAACTTAGCAAGGGCTCATCACATGGGCATGCTACTGTTTTCTTTCTGTGAAATTATCATAATTAATTACAGTGGAAATTGCAAATACATTTTTAAATGTTATTCAAATCTGTAGATAATAGCAAAATCTAATTCTGACTGAAAATGTGTGTTGGTACCAGTAGCATGGATTCAGAAAATGTGCTTTGAAAAAAAGAAAAAAATACCTATTGGAGGTAGCAAATTTAGTTTTCAGTGTCAGTTCTGTAATTAGGAAGCCTGTCTTTCCATGCTATGAAAAGGAATGTTGCTACTCACCATGTAGCGGAGATGCTGAGTCCCAGATAGACGCAACAGAGATACTATTGTTGATGAAGGTCTTAATGGCAGTCTTTTTGTTGTGCCTATCTGCAACTCAGCATCTCTGCTATATGGTGAGTAGCAACCTCCCTTCCCATAATACTGTTACATTCCATCCTGAATTTTTCTCTTTCAACACTCTCATAGAAAAACACTTATGTATTTTTATGCCTGAAATGAAATAAGAAAATTTTACACAAGATACTAATTTACCTGATGCTTTGTTCCTGTGGGAAGAAATACAGATGAAGCAAAAGCATCTAAAATCAGAGTGATGAACATTACCTTTTGTACAGAAAATGAAGCATTAGCAGACACTGTATTATTGATAAGTAATGTTTATTACATCCCTGTCCTCTACTCAATGAGAAGATTATGCACTTCAGTGTCCACATGTTCCACAATACAGGTTAACTTTCCATGCAACATGCAACCGAAGGTAGTGCACTCAATAGTGTCTCAACAATACGCTTTTTTAAACTACCACATTCTCTGATTCAACCTACTACATCACCAACAACAAAAAAACAAACTCTAGTTCCACCAGCAGTATCTCATGCAACACATAGTACCATAGGGCAAACAACTGGTAAAATGCCCCTATTGGAGCACATGAAAGATGAATATTTTCCTCTTTAAAATACTGACAGTAGAGTGAGGAACCAGCTGCCCCAGTCTACATTTTGCCTTCCTCACCAAACGTTTTTGCAATGTGAACATATTCCCACTGTTTTAACACGCAATTACCTATATTCATTCATCCGGTCTCTCCCTCTAGTGAAGCCTTCATGCTCACCACCTCCCCCTCACTGTCACTGTCACTGTCTATGTATATGGCTCTCCCCCACTGTCTCATTTTTCTCCCACTGATTTACAGTATATCCCACTGACAATGTCACCTCTCTCAATTACACTGTCTGTTTTTGTCTTTCTTTGATAAGTTCACTGGCTCCACAACTCCTTAACAGCTCTAAAATAATTCTGGGGCATCCAAGTTAGTTGTTTTTCCTTGTACACTAGAGTGTAAGACCTCAGACCAAAATTTTCTCTCTCCCACACTTGTGTGTTCATGTATACCAAGAAGCTGATTTATGGTGTCCCTAAGTCTTCCTTTTTGTCTACACAGGCTCCTATCTCTTTTCCTCCCACTGATTCTATCTTCACAAATCTCTCCTCCTCTTTTACTAACACTGTCTCACTGACTACCAGTATCTCATTTACCTTTTTTTTTAAAGAAATTTCCATGATTTGAATATTACTTGTTCATTTGTTTACACAGTCATGATTTCAACTTTATACCCATTCTGAAGATCATGTTGAAAAATTAGGATTGTTTGGCCAGTCTGTGAGTTACTGAAAAAATATACTTTTGGTCTTGTAAGGTGTGTTCTATTGCAGGATATGAGTATGTGTGAAAGATATGTAATGTGGCTGATATTGTGCACAGTTGAAAACTATAAATGGGTCTATAAAGTTAGAAACATGTTTTTTTTTTCAATAACAGAACAACACAGCATGACATACATATTAACATTTCAACAGGCATTCAAGAATGGCTATGAAGCCAATGGCATTATTGTGCAAAATAAAAGCACACTCTTAAGTCAATTGATGGAAATTGGTTTTAAAACATCCCCCACCCCCACAATTGTGTCCCTCATGCTCATTCCCTCATTGTGGAGCATTTGAATGCAATGGAGAAGGTTCAACAATGAAGAATATGAGAACCACATCCAAATCAGAAAAATTACTGGTTGGCCTTATGTGCATCATCCACTTGCTTGTCATCGATTAGTGTGTGAACACCACTGATCATTCCTATCCTGCACCATTACTGATGACTAGAAAATGTGTCTTTGTGCTAATTTAAGGGAAGGAATAGAATGGAATGCTTTTGTCTAAACAAGGCAGCAATGCTACAAAACCACGTGATTTCTACTGTTGTGGATTCAGAAAGTTACCCCAACATTGGCAGACTGCAGTGATTAGTGGAGCAGATTATATTATTTATGATGACTTAAGTCTCCATTATGTATAGT
The DNA here is from genome assembly GCF_023864345.2 of Schistocerca serialis cubense. Lineage (NCBI taxonomy): Eukaryota > Metazoa > Arthropoda > Insecta > Orthoptera > Acrididae > Schistocerca > Schistocerca serialis. The sequence continues at coordinate 621,818,553 of NC_064644.1, read as the reverse complement.
GTGTGTTTTTTGAACTTGCAGAAAACATTGCAGTCTTATGCACCAGCCTAAGATGTTCTGTTTGTCATGAAAGAGTTACTATGGAAATAAGCTGTGAAAGGCTAAGCGTTGAATAACATTTGCCACACTCCATCCCTTTCTCAATCAGATTTTCTTAAACCTGCAGGACAACTCTGTGCGGAGTTGTGGTGGACACATTGAGTGAGAATGTCAGTGAGGGGATGGGGTGGAGTGGCACAGGATGTAATATAGAAGGCACAGGGACGGATACGGGGATATGGACGGAGCTATGCTTGAGGAAGGCAGCACACGGGTAATGAGTAATGAGGGAGGGAGGATTGTGGAACTTAAGGATGAGTTAAGGGGAACTCCCATATGCTTAAATTAGGGAAGTTGATATGGGAGTGGACGGGGTGACAGAATTGGAGATGGGTATTGAGTATGCAGTACACAGTTTGTGAAGCTACAACCAAGTCAGGCATTTTGTACTCAGTAGCATATTGTCAATGCGTAGTCAATAACCCTCTTGGCAGGTGAGGGATAACTGGGGCGCCCAGGCTATTTCACACGTCACATCAGTGAGGTTGAAAATACTGATTCAGGAGAGAAGAAGGATTACAGGGACAATATTCTTCATTTCGAGACATGATGATGAGGTTTCAAATCACTGGACATGAATGTGGTTAACTTGATCCAGTCCCCAATAAGATTGGCAATTTTCCTCTTTAAGAAGCTCAACTATGCTGAGTGATTGTTTCATACATAAATATATTTATCTCAAGGTGATAATTTTAATATGAGCCATGACTACGGAATAAGGGGACTGTGATCTTAACATTGCTAATTATTGTAGTGTGCCAATTTGTAATGTTAGCTCACCTTTACAATGACTTATTTTAAAATGTCAATTTGGTACTTAGAAATTTGTCCTCTTTCTCTTTCATCACGTTTCCCTCACAATCTACCACCGCATACATTTTAAACACAACTGCACATTTGTGACCAATCTTTTGTAGTTACAAAGGCACTGCCAATTTTCAGTATGAATTATGTACCATGTAATTAACATCCAGTGTCAAATTCAAGTATAACATTTTGAACAACTGTTTCACTGAAATACTTTAGCAAGAAAAATATGGAAAAAAATACCACATAAGAAAATATTAAAGCGATAACTTTAGCATGTAATTAAGCTACTGAATAAAGCAAAAATCTCACCTGCCAGTACCTCCTCTGGGTGTACCTCTTCCTGTTCCTGCAAAAAAAAAATTAAAAAGCTGAATAACTTTACATGAACTGAATTTAAGCATAAATGAAACACCTTCAAATGTGTCAGTGGTATGTTATCTCACTGCACATGCTCATCTCAGTGTTAGTAAGTTGGTAAATTGTATAATGACAGATTACGAATCAGGTGCAGTGACAAGCAGATACATGTGAAATTTTATTAAAGTGCAATTGACGAAAACTGCATAATAATACAAATGAAGAATCACAAAATATTTCTATTTCAATTGAGCATAACTGTCTGAATTCACTAGAGCTGCCAGCTGCCACTTACAGCCACTGCCACAGTGCAGGACTAAGGAGCCCACAAAACACAAGTCAACATGGTGGGAATGTAGACTACAGCTGCTAGATCCATGAAGGCTGGTGCAAGGATAATGCCAGTGACTGAAATAGAAGTACAGAATAGTTTGCTGGAAAGAACACCCCTCAAATATGACCTGGTGGAGTAGTCTGAAGGATCATGGGAGGGGAAGTGAATAACAGACCATTATAAAATTACAGATCATAGAGATAGTGATAGGGTTTATTATGCCTATATCTGCTGCTACCAGGACAGAAATTTGAAATTGATTCTTGGTCTCAGAGAGCCATCTGAGGTTGGCCCACACAAAAGAAGAGGGTGTGGAACAGTTAAGAGAACTAGTAAATGGACATTTGAAAATTTGTGTCTGATGCAGCTGAATCATGTCCACACTTGCTTAGAGGCCTGTGGGAGCCACATTGGACAGGTTCTCTAACGGTTGTCTTGTCTCAGCATGTTTAGTGCTGTAATGTACTGTACAGGATTTCCAGCCTCGAGTCTGTATGATCCTTTTTGCTCATTATTCTCTTAGGGGTAGTTTGCTGCAGTTTCTTCCTTTCTTCTTCTTCTTCTTCTTCTTCTTCTTCTTCTTCTTCATTTTCATTTTATGAGTCAGGGATTCTTGCCCGCTCTGGTTTTACAGTTGTCTCCACAATCTCCTGGGCTGCCCTCCAACTCTTTTTAAATGTTTTATTACATATTGATCCTATATTTAGTCTTTCCTAATATCTTAATTTCGGATTGTATCCACCCTCACACCATCTTTAATACTCCTTTAAGATCGCATTTCCGCCGCCTGTATTTTCCTCAGTTGGTTTTGCGTTTTTTTTTTGTTTTGTTTTAGGGCGCAAAACTGCTATGGTCATTAGCGCCCAGTCTGTGACTTAGGTAAAAGTAAAATACGAAAATGGAACCAGCAGCTAAGGGAGCGAAACTCAAAAAATTGGAGAAACTAAAAGCAGGAGTACAGCATGAAAAACCACTAGAGAAAGGGTTTGGTTGTCCCCAAAAAGGGCTTCAAATGACCGACGTCATCTCACTGGCACTCATAAACTCAAGAACGCGATCAGCTGAGCGCGTTATCTGCTAAAATTGACGATATTTCAGGCGACAGCTGTAGACGGGCGCGTAACAGAGTAAAATAGGGGCACTTGAGTAAAAGGTGTCTTACTGTCCACAGCTGAGAGCAGTGGGGACAGAGTGGGGGAGGATCACCGCTTAAAAGATGTCGATGGCTAAAAACACAGTGCCCTATCCGGAGTCTAGTTAATATTACCTCCTCCCAACGACGCATTCGGGAGGAAGAGGTTTAAGCACAGGGAAGAGCTTTCATGTCCCGCAATTATGGGGAAGTGTTGACCAATGTGCATGCCATAAAAGAACAACACGATGACATAAAACACTCCATATATCAGTGAAGGGAATCGTGTGAATAGCTGGCCGAAGAAGAGAGACTGCAGCCTTGGCTGCTATATCGGCCGCCTCATTTCCACAGATACCAACGTGTCCTGGGATCCAGAGGAACACCACCGAGACGCCCCCAAAGGGAGCAAGTGGAGGCAGTCCTGAATCCGGTGGACCAGTGGGTGGACAGGGTAGAGAGCTTGGAGACTGAGGAGAGAGCTGAGAGAATCTGTACACATAACATACTGTATCCGCTGATGGTGACGGATTTATTGGACAGCCTGGAGAACAGTGTAAAGCTCCGCAGTATAAACGGAACACTGATCGGGAAGCCGAAATCGATTTGGGGTGTCGCCAACAATATAGGCACTCCCTACACAAAATGATGTATTTGATCCATCAGTGTAAATAAATGTGGCATCCTTCATTTGTGCACATTCTGCAGAAAATGCCCGACAATAAACAAGTGAAGGGGTACCATCCTTCAGAAACTAACAAAGATCACGGAGCAAGCAGGTCTGGGGATGGAGCCAAGGTGGTGCTGTACCCCCAGTTCTCAAGAAAGTTTTAGGAAAGCGGAAGGAAAGAGAATGGAGCAGTTGACGGAAGCGGACTCCCAGTGGTAGTATGGAGGAAGGGTGGCCTGCATACCCTACATCAAAGGAGGCGTCGAAGAAAATGTCATGGACTGGATTAGCAGGCATGGAAGACAAATGGCTAGCATAAAGACTCAGAAGGACTGCTCGCCAATTGGACAGCGGAGGTTCTGCAGTCTCAGCATAAAGGCTTTCCACAGGGCTGGTGTAAAAAGCCATAGATACTAAACGTAATCCACGGTTTTTTTTTTTTTTTTTGTTTTTTTTTTTTTTTTTTTTTTTTTTGGTGGGGTTTAAGGGTGCTCAACTACTTAGGTCATTAGCGCCCAGTCACAGTTGTTAGAGTACATGGAATCTAGTAAAACTCAAGGGGTGGGGGGGGGGGGGGGGGGACACCAGAAAGTCCTGACAAAGATGAAGATAAAAGACGTATAAAAGTTAGATGTCTTTGGACAAGCCAGTCAAAGTTATAAAAAGCAGAACATGAGCAGCTGCTCGAGCATCATCAGCTAAAATATCCGGTAAAGTAGATGGCAGGGACAGGACGACACAAGATTGACAAAATCGGGGACACGACAATAAAACATGGCGCACTGTTAATGCTTGACCACAAGGGCACTGCGGGGCTGGGTCACCGGAGATCAGGTAGCGGTGGCTAAGCCGGCAATGCCCAATCCACAACCTAGTCAGAAGGACCTCTTCTCGCCGAGATGGTCGGGAGGAGGATGTCCAAGCAGTTGGGAGCGGTTTTACTGCCCGGAGCTTGTTTCCTTGGAGGAATGACCAAGCATCCCACCACAACAACACAAGCCTCTTACAAACAACCCCATGAACGTCAGATAACGGGACGCAATGGGAGGCTGGCCGAGGCAGGAGGACTGCAGCCTCATTCCCAGGCACTCCTAAATGCCCCGGAACCCACAGAAAACTTACAGGAGACCCTCATCAGCGAAAGAATGGAGGGACTGCTGGATCCGTTGCACCAAAGGATGGACCGGATAGGGAGCTCCAAGGCTCTTAAGAGCACTGAGGAAATCAGAGCAGAGTGTATACGATGAATGGTGGTGGCGGCGGGCATACTGAACGGCCTGATGGAGAGCAAAAAGCTCGGCCATAAAGCTGGAACATTGGTCGAGGAGCCAGTATTTAAGGTGGCGGCCCCAACGACAAAGGCACAGCCGACACCATCGTCAGTTTTGGAGCCATCGGTGTAAATAAAGGTGTGACCAGCAAGTTGTGCACGAAGTTCGACAAACTGTGAGCAATACACATCAGCCGGAGTACCCTCCTTCAGGACTGAGCTGAGGTCGAGATAAATATGAACCAGAGCCTGGAGCCAAGGTGGTGTCGGGCTCTCACCCTCTCTGAAGGTGGTAGGGAGGGCAAAACCCAATTGTCGAAGCAGGTGATGGAAGCGGACTCCAGGGGGCAGCAGGGCAGACAGATACAACCCATACTGACGGTCGAGAGAATCGGCGAAGGAGGACTGATAAGAGGGCTGGTCGGGCATTGACAACAGCTGGCAGGGATACCGACAAAGCAGTACGTCGCGCCGGTAGGTCAATGGTAATTCGGCAGCTTCAGCATAAAGACTCTCGACGAGACTAGTGTAGAAGGCTCCGGTCGCAAGACGTAACCCCCGATGGTGGATGGAGTTGAGACGGCGTAAGAGGGATGGCCGAGCAGACAAGTAGACGAGGCTCCCATAATCCAGCTTTGATCGGACTATGGGCCAATAGAAGTGAAGCAGGACAGTGTGATCCGCTCCCCAAGATGAATCACTAAGCACTATGAGGACATTAAGGAACGTGTACAATGGGCAGCCAAATAAGAGACGTGTGGAGACCAACAAAGTTTCCTGTCCAATGTGAGCCCTAGAAACTTAGTTGTTTCAACGAAAGGGAGAACAACGGGACCGAGATGTAAGGACGGCAGAAGGAACGCTTTATATCGCCAAAAGTTGATACAAACCGTCTTCTCTTCAGAGAAACGGAAGCCATTTGCCACACTCCATGAGTATAGGCTGTATAGACAGCGCTCCAGGAGGCATGTTCTCTGGGCACTGCAGTAGATAGCGAAGTCATCGACAAAGAGAGAGCCTGAGACATTAGATGCAATGCAATCCATAATTGGATTGATCGCGATGGCAAAAAGGGCTACACTCAAGATGGAGCCCTGAGGCACTCCGTTCTCCTGGAGGAAGACGTCGGACAATACGGAACCCACACGTACACTTAACTTTCGATCTGTTAAAAAGGAATCAATAAAAAGGGGCAGGCGACCGCGTAGACCCCACCTGTGCATAGTGCAGAGGATACCTCCTCTCCAACAGGTATCATAAGCCTTCTCCAAATCGAAGAACACAGCTACCGTTTGGCGCTTTCGCAACAAGTTGTTCATGATGAATGTCGACAAGGTCAACAGCGGAGCGGCGGTGACGAAAGCCGCATTGAACATTGGTAAGTAGCAGTCGAGATTCAAGAATCCAAACTAACCGAGCGTTAACCATGCGCTCCATCACGTTACAGACACAGCTTGTAAGAGAAATGGGGCGGTAACTAGAAGGAAGGTGTCTATCCTTCCCAGGTTTGGGTATAGGAACAACGATGGTGTCACGCCAACGCATGGGGACTTGACCTTCGGTCCAGACGCGATTGTAGGTACGAAGAAGGAAGCTTTTGCCTGCCGGAGAAAGGTGTGCCAGCATCTGAATGTGAATGGCATCTGGCCCCGTAGCTGAGCAATGGGACAGAGCAAGTGCACGTTCGAGTTCCCGCATAGTAAAGGGGGCACTATAAGTTTCCAGATTCAGCGAGTGAAAGGAAGGTCGCCGAGCCTCTTCTGCCTCTTTCCTGGGAAGGAAGGCAGGGTGGTAATGGGCGGAGCTTGAAAACTCCGCGAAAAAGCGGCCGAAGGCGTTGGAGACAGCCACAGGATCAACAAGGACCTCATTACCTGAGGTCAGGCCAGGTACCAAGGAGTGGGCCTTAATGCCCGACAGCCGGCGCAGGCCACCCCAGGCAATAGAAGAGGGAGTAAAACTGTTAAAGGAGCTGATGAAAGAGGCCCAACAAGCTTTTTTGCTATCTTTGATGACTCTACGGCATTGCGCTCGGAGTCGTTGGTATCCAATACAATTCGCCAACGTAGGATGGCGGCGAAAGGTGCGTAAAACACGTCATCCAGCACGTGACGTGAAGAAGAGGTAGTACGAGGATTGGTACGTTCGGCAGCATTGATGATAACAGCCGTGAAGTATTCAACCTGACTGTCACAACTGAGAAAATCGTGGCCCGGAAAGGTCGCCAGGGAGGAGTAAAGTCCCCAGTCAGCTTTCGGTATGTTCCTGCTCGAAAGACGTGGGGATGGGGTGTGGTGCAGGAGACGAACGACACAGGGGAAGTGGTCGCTCAAATAGGTGTCAGAAAGGACATACCACTCGAATCGACGGGCAAGAGTGGTAGAACAGATCTAGAGGTCCAAGTGGGAGTAGGTATGAGTAGAGTACGAGAGGAAAGTCGGGGCGCCAGTATTGAGGCAGACAAGATTGAGATGGTTGAAGACATCCGCCAAGAGGGAGCTTCTCTGACAGGATGCAGGAGAGCCCCAAAGGGGACGATGGGCATTGAAGTCGCCAAACAATAAAAACGGCGGAGGAAGCTGAACAATCAGGTGCATCATGTCAGCCCGACTAACTGCGGATGACGATGAAGTGTAGACGGTACAAACAGAAAAAGTAAAGGCAGAAAGAGTAATACGGACAGCTATTGCTTGGAGTGGGGTGGTCAATGGGATGGGATGGTAATAGACATCGTCCCGAACGAGCAACATGACCCCACCATGAGCTGGAATACCGTCCACAGGGGTGAGGTCATACCACTCCGAGGTATAGTGGGTAAAAGCAACACGGTCAGTTGGGCGCAACTTGGTTTCCAGGAGACCAAGGACGAGCGGACAGTGCAGGCAGAGGAGCAGCTGTAATTCCTCCCGATTAGATCGAATACCTCTTATGTTCCAAAGTAACAAAGCCATCGCTAGTCAGAAAAAAGGGGGAATGAAACAGGGGAAGAGCTGGTCACCTCGACGGCCGCAGAGGGCCAGGTTATGAGGGAACAACGCTACAACCGGCGGGAGGTGGATCCTGTTCCATCGAGTCGTCGCCAGCTGCGGCCGCTGTCCTGGGTTGCGTAGGAGGGGCAGTATCATTCGCCGATGAGAGGCCAGCTGAGCGCCTGGCAGCAGAGCGTCCCGGCCAAACTGAGGACGGCCGGGAGCAGCGACTCATGGATGGAGCGTCAGACGAAACGCGCCGGGGTGGAGAGGGGGATAAAGACTTCTTCTTGGAGGCCTTCTTGGAAGTCTGATGAGGCACGGGGATGGTATGCTGGACCCGAAGAAGGTCCTCACGCGCGGGCTCCATTTTGGAATGCCGGACCTTGGAAGCCGGGGTCTGGAACATTTGCCCGATGGACGCCTGAGAAGAGGATCGCTTCTCAGGTGGTGGAGGGGGAGGAGGAGGAGGAAGGGTGGCCCCTGGGGCAGAGGGGGCAGGGGCCACGAGGGAGGAGAATTTGGAAGGGAGGGATTTGGGAGGCGGAAGCATAAACCCCAGATGGGGTGAGGAGGTGGAGGGGGGACAGGATAGGGGTGAGGATACTGTGCAAGGAGGCAACACGACTGAGGCCAACGATATTGCCAACGTCACGGGATGGAGGTGGTCATACTTCTTCCTGGCCTCAGAAAAAGAGAGATGATCGAAAGTTTTTAATTCTTGAATCTTCTTCTCCGTCTGATACGCGGGGCAGTCTATAGATCTAGGTGAGTGGATGCCAGGACAATTGATGCACCGAGGTGGTGGAGTGCATGTATGTTCCTCACGAAGAGGACGTCCACAATCGCCACAAAGGGGCTCAGCCTCACACCGTGACGACATGTGCCCAAAGCGCAAACACCGAAAGCAGCGCATAGGAGGTGGGACGTAAGGTGGCACGTCGCACCGGTAGCACATCACCTTTACCTTCTCCGGGAGAATGTCCCCCTCGAATGCGAGGATAAAGGACCCGGTGTCGATGCAACAGTCTTTGGGGCCGCGCTGGACACGCCGCACGAAATGCACGCCTCAGCACTCCAGGTTGGCCCTGAGCTCCTCATCAGATTGCAGCAGGAGGTCCTCATGAAAAATAACCCCCTGCAGCCTATTCAGTGCCAGATGCGGGACAATGGATACTGGGATGTCCCCTAGTCAGTCACATGCTGGAGTGCCGCCGACTGTGTGGCGGAGGTGGTCTTTATATGAACGGACCCCGAACGCATTTTACTGAGAGCCTCGATTTCCCCAAAGATGTCCTAGATGTGCTGGACAAAGAATATGGGCTTGGAGGTGGCGAACGTCCCCCCCATCGGTACGAGAACAGACTAAATAGCGGGGGAAGTATATCGCCCCAAGCCGGCGAGCCTGTCCTTCCTCCCAGGGAGTGGCCAAGGGGGAAAGGGCAGGAGTACCAGAACCAGAGACAGTACCTTTCTTTTCAAAAGACTCGGCCGCAGATCGACCTGATACATTTTGACATTTCATCTACAAAACATCCGCCCCAATACCACCCACTTCAACCAGGGGCTCTCCCCACGGGCGCCACCCAGCCTCAACAAGGGCCACCTGGCAGGATGACCATTGCCGGGAGTCCTGATGCCCCAAGGAGACGGGCATCTACTCCTTGGCCGACGTGGGGAGGGTGCAGTTCAGGTATCGGCAGTACGATCCCTGTGTTGTCAGGGGGCTACAACCTAGAGGGTACATGACGACCCCACCACAATGGGCTGGCTACCGTGCTGGATTTCGGGTGCCATGGAAAGTCCATCATGATCGTAGGTGCAAATGGGGACGCACTATGGGCATAACTTGTGCAACCCATCAGGTGTTTAGGCCAAATTTGAGGAATAGTGGGTGTGGTTACAATGCAGTTACAATGCTGAGTGCCAAGGTCTTAGTGCACTGAGGACCAGTGATACACCACGTAAGGTGTCCTTCCCCAAAAGGCTCGTACTTCTGTAGAATTTGGAAAATGGAGGTCAAACCCCAAGGGGGACCATCACATGGAAGGCCGAAATGGTTGAAACTCCTTTTAGTCGCCTCTTACGACCGGCAGGAATACCTCGGGCCTATTCTTACCGCACACCCACAGGGGGAAGACTACTTGATTGTGGGGAGTTATTACTATGTGCAGTAGCACACCAGATGTCATTCAGATTTTGGGTAAAGAGAGATTTTGCATAGATCTGCATATCCACAGTTGGAATAATGGAAGGAAATGGCAGTAAGTATCTGCTTCTCTAGCCAAACGGTCAGCCAGTCCATTCCCTGGGTTGCTCAAATGACTTGGAACCCAGAGAAAGACATCTGAACAGGTGGCACACTCGTGGGCCAAGAGAAGGGCACGTATAGCAGAGACCGAAGGATGAGGTCGATGGCCAGCAGGCTGCTCGTTGGATCTGAACAGATTAAAACACTGTGGAGGGAGGCCTGAGATAAAAAAGGAGGGCTCTGTGAATTTCCAGAAACTCTGCTGTGAACACACTAATTGATCCTGACAAAAAATGGTGTTCTAAGGCAGTAGGAGACATGAAAGTGTATCCCACCTTATCTACTGCCTTAGAACTATCAGTGTGAAAAATTGTGGCACCCTAGAACACTCCAAGGATGGCACATACAAGACGGTGGAGAATTAAAGAGTTGACACGAATCTTAGGACCCTGGAATAGATCAGTCATAATTCATGGTCTAGTTACCATCCATGGGTGGGAGGGGTATGGGGGGAAAGATGTGAAGTGGAGACGGGGATCCCGACATAAGGAAGTGATACGCATGCCAACCGGCAATCCCACACAAGAACGGGTGTCAGGAGGGAGACAGTCCTCAATGGCGAAGAGTACAGGATACATCGGATGGTCAGGGAATTGGCGAATGATGACTGATTAAGAAAGTAGTAGTTTGCTCAGTCATGTGTGTAGAGGGGGAATCCCCACTTCTGTGAGGAGACTATCAATGGGACTACTGAGAAAGCCAGCAATAGCCAGATGAACCCCACAATGGTGAAGAGGGTCAAGCAGTTTCAAAGTGGAAGGAGCTGCTGAGCCATATACCAGACCACCACAACAGTCTGGAGAAGACCAGGCCACAGTAAAGATGGAGAAAAGTGACACAGTCTGCACCCCAAGATGCAAGGGCCAGGAGGTGGAGAGCATTAAGCTTCCATATACATACAGTATTTAGGTGGCAAATGAAGGGCAGCCATGTCAGCTGGTTATCAAAAGTAAGGCCCAAGAAACAGGACTGTGCTACAACATCGAGAAGCTGTTCACCTAAATAAAATTCTGAGTTGGGGTGTACTGTGAATGAGCGATAAAAATGCATTACCCACATTTTTTTGGGAGAATCCTGGAACCAATAGGAGGTGGCCCATGCAGAGGCCCATGGGATGGCATCTTAGAGCAGACACTCACCAGATGCTACTTAGTGGGAGCTGCATCATATGCAAAAATCATCGACGTACAATGCCAGAGTAACCAGAGGCCCCATAGGGGTCACAAGCCCGTGGACTGCTAGGAGGAAGAGTGTGACACTTACCACAGAACCATGTGGGATACCATTCTGCAGAATTCCAGGGGTGCTGAGGGAAGTTCCAACTTGGAACCGGAAGAGCCGCTCAGAGGAGAATTCATGGATAAAAATCTGAAGGGGCACATGGAAGCCTCAGTCATGGTTGGTAACTAAAATGTGATGGCACCAAGCCATGTTGTGTGCCACATGTAGGTAAAAAGAAGACCACAACTAGGCACTGGTGGTGAGTAAAAGCCTGTTGCGTAACTTTTTCCAACTCAAGTAAATGATCAGTGGAGATCATTTCACTTGGAAGCCACAGAGATATAGGGACAAAAGGTCCGGAGATTCTAGTACACAACATAATGTGTAGCTAACTATCCTCTCGAGAAGTTTACGTAGTACATTTGTCTGGTTAATTGGGTGGTAGCTGTCGAGGCCATTGGGTTCTTTCTGGCCTTAAGGACAGGGAGAACTATACTGTTTCATCATTGTGACAGAAAAGCAGCTGTGAACCTAATGCAGTTGAAGATAATAGACCATATGGTTGCGGACAGAATATGGGCCAGCTGCCATGTCCCATGAAGAGGTAAGAGCCTGCTTGACTATAGCACTCACTTAGTGTTGTGTGTTATGAACAGATTGGTTTGGCGGCGGGGGGGGGGGGGGGGGGGGGGGGCATAGTGAACACTGCATTTCTGCTGGAGAAATGTAGGAGGACAGGAAGATGATGCCAATACCGTCCCAAAGTGTTGTGTAGCAAGGTGTTCTGCGAGGACCGATGGATCAGTGCACAAATCACCGTTAAGGTTAAGGCAATGGAATACTGACTGTCGCTGGCAGCCAAGAACAGTACGGAGCTTGGACTGAACCTACAATGAAGAGGCGTATGTCCCCGGAGGGGCACATATTTCTCCCAGCATTCCTTTTTACACTACTTAATAAGGTAATGGGCCTTCGCATGAACACACTTAAAAGCGAAGAGGTTCGTCTTTGAAATGTGTTGCTTAAAATGCTGCAGTGCATGTCAGCAGTTATAAACAGTGACTGTGACATCCTTGGCCCACCAAAGTACCCATCAACGATGAGGGGACATGTTGATGGGGGGGGGGGGCGGCAGCAGTGTGAAGAACAGTGGCAGAGATGCCTTGCAGACCGCATCAATGCAATTCGACATGGAGGTGTAGAGGTGTACAGCAGATGTATACAAAGGGCAATTGGCCCTGCGGAATTCGTAACTTTGGGGCCTGTCTGCCTGGCGGCGGCAGGGGAACAATAGAACCACTGGAAAGTGGTCACTGTCACAAACATCATCATGGGCTGACAAATGTAGGGAAGCAATGAGAGCAGGAGAGGAGATTGATAGTGGTAAAGGTGCCATTAAGAGCATTGAATTGGGTAGGGGATCCCTCATTGAGGAGAGACAAATTCAGGTCCGTAATAAGCTCGTCAATTAGGAGACCCCTACCCATTGAAGTGTCACTCTCCCACACTGGGTGGTGGCTATTGAAGTCCCAAGAATGAGAAACGGGGTGTGAATTGCTGGATTAAGGTAGACAGTGCAAAGTAAGGAATTATTGTACCTGGAGGGAGGTCGACACTGCAAATGGTGATTGCCAGAGACATATGCACTCTAAACACTATAGCTTCCAGGTAGGTACTTAGTGGGATCCGGTGACTACGACATTGGAGTGAACCAAAGTGCAGATCCCACCAGATGCTTCCCTGGGGCCAGTACAGTTCCGACAGAAGGTTGCATTTCTGGTAGGTGAGGATAGTAACTTTGGCAATTTCAGTGGATGACTGTGTGGTCAGAATCCAGATTACACAAAAAAAAAAAAAAACGAGGATACCATGTCACTTGGTCAGTGGCCTTCACCTACAAGGGTGAGGTGACATCCGTAAATAAGATAAGATCTCAGGCACAGGTTGCAAGGCAGGAGGTGGCAATACTGGGGACAGTGGTTGGGGGGGGGGGGGCACCTTGTCTTAGGATTTATGTTTCTTCCTGTCTGTTTTCTCCTCCTCCTATTCCTATTTCAGAGCTGGAGGAGGGTAGAGCACAGAGGGAGTACAGGTGACTGAAAGAGAGCGGGTGACCTTTGGATGAACAAACGCACTGTGAGTGATGGTAGGAATCTTCCAACCTGAACTGAGCTGGGCAAAGGGGCCTTGTAAGGGAGCCCAATCACTGGCAGGTGCCAGAGAAGGGGGCGCACTTCTTCAGCTGGAGAGAGGGAGCAGACCCAGACAGGAGGTTGTGGCAACTGCATGGGTAGGGGGAGGGAGAGGGGATAGGTGGATGGGGCTGGGCAAGGGAGAGGTAGGAGGAGGAAATGAAGTAAAAGAGAGATAAGTTGAAGATAGTGACACTGGATGGAGTATCTCATACTTTTGGTAACCCTCAGTATAAGACAGGCGATTCGATGACTTGTATTCTTGGATCTCCTTCCTCTCTTATACGCCGGGCAAATTTGGCGAGTGAGGGGAGTGGCTTTCAGTACATTTGTCACACACAGGTGTCAGAACACAGGGGCTTCCCTCATGGAATGGTTGTCCACAGTGAGTGTACAGAGGGTCTACCATTCACCAGGAAAACATATGCCAAAATTGCAGCCACCAGAAGCACCGCATAGGTGGTGGGGTGTATGGCTTCACATCACAACTTCGGCACATAACCTTGACTTTCTCTGGGAGGGTATCCCCCAAAAAAGCTAGAATGAAGGCACCAGTATGGATGCGGTTGTCTTTGTGGCCCTTCTCCACATGCCAAACCAAATTCACACCTCTCCAGATTAGCCCAGAGTTCCTAATCCTTTTGCAGGGTGAGATCCCAATGAAAAATCACTCTCTACACCATATTCAGAGATTAGTGAGGGATAAAAGAAACTGGGACATTGCCAATATGATCACAGGTGCAAAGAGCTGCCGATTGGGTGGCAGAAGATGCTCTGATCAAGAAAGTTTTCCTCAATATTTTCCACAAAAACAATGGCATTGTGGCAATGAATGTGTCCCTGTCTGTCCTCGTACAGATGAAGTAATGGGGGAAGTGTATCATACAAAGATGGCTAGCCTGGCCATCCTCCCATGGTGTAGCCAGGGAAGCAGAGGTTGCTGGGTAACATGAAGCACCATTCAATGATTGTTCACCATTCAAAGAAGCAGCCGTTTGAGATCGGCCAGATCTTTGCAGCTCCATACGCTTCATGCATCAAGCATCCCCCAAATACCAGCCATTCTGACCATGGGCTCTCCCGAAGGGTGCCACCCACCCAAACCAAGGGCCATCTAGCACGGTGGCTATAGGTGGAAGTTCTGATGCTCCAAGAAGACAAGCAACCACTCCTTGGCATACATGGGGAGTGAACAATTCAGGAATCAGGAGAGTGATTCCTGTGTTGTCAGGGATCTCAGCCAGATGGGTACATAACAGACCCATCACACAGACTGGCTATGTGTGCTGGTGACCTAGCTGGGTTGAAGGGGGCAACAGGGGGAAGGCAAGAGGAATCCACACGGCAGATGCCAGGGAGCGAGTTGTTCCCCAAACGGCTCACATTAAACAAAAACAGGAAATTTTGAAGTGGAGGTAAAACTCAATTGGGGACGTAAAAACCAAGAAACATGAATGAACAGGCAGAGGAAAGCAAATTGTAAACAATAAAGGAAACCAGGTGGATAGCCATGTCAAGATGAATCAGAGCACCAAGAAAGGGGTAGGAGAGGGTAACTGGGAGTGAGCAAGGATAGGGAGGGAGGGCAGGGTGACAAATGCGGACAGTAAGGAAGAATAGGCTGCATTATCTCAGAGCCACATGTGCACCATGCATGAACTAACACGAAGGAACCGTAACCCCTTGGGAAGGGGGTGGGGGGGTGGCTATTGTCTGCCTAGAGGGAATCAGAATGTAAAGTAGTGCAGGCATTTTAGTGACATTTTTGAGTCTTGTGGTAAATAATTATGAATTACAGGACACTGCTAAATAACCATTTGATACAGTTTGCAACACATACAATAACCCTAGACTGATTGCATCAGCACATCTGAAGAAGCTGTTACCATTTCTGTCAGCAACTGGGGAAGGTGCAAGTGAACTTAATGCACTACTTCAAGCAATATTCATGTGCTGATGGCATTACAACTAAATGTATCCTTTCAATATGTAATTACATCACTGCTCTTTATAGAAAAAAGTTGACCAGTCTGTAACAACAAAATTTAAAACCCGCCTTTGTTTCAATAGCTTTCAGACATTAGAATGAAGATGTGCTTTTCTCAAAAATAAATGCAAATCTGAAATTATCAAGGCTACAGTACTACCATGACACAGCACATATGGGAACAAACAGCGGACCACCTGCAATGTCAAGCACTTAGGGTGTTTGAGATGAATCTAGTCGCTGCTAGTGTTGCGTATGTCATGCGTCACTTGACTCAAGCTTTGCAGAAGTGCAGCAAATTCAGGCAAGCCACGTGTAGTGAACACAAACCTATAGTGATGCCGAACAAATTGTTCAACAATTGTTCAAAGGGTGATTGTAGGGTTTCTAGTTGCACTTATGTATGCTGTCATGCTTGTCAAAAAGGGCACCACACATTGCTACACACAGAAATAAAACACACAAGATGGAACAAGGAAGGATTGTCCTAGTGACATGAAACACAAAAAATGGTATACATCCATCAAGTACATTGCATTACTGCTCACTTATAATCATCCGAGACAAACAAGTGCTGCTTACAACAGTGACAACATAGTTGATAGATAGTAGTGCCTCTGACCTCACGGATGGCACAGTAGAGTATACATTCAAGGAACAGGTGGAATCATATCAGAAACAAAGCAGCACGTCTCTGTTTAAGTTGACTTCTGTATAAACCTCTTCATTTCACCTTCTGTCTGGGATCAAGACAAGATGTCAGTTACCTTCAGCAAAATTAAACAGTGTGTTGGATTTGACACATATAAAACTTATCGATCTAGAATTTTGGTCACCTGGCAAGATCGACAAGTTGCTGGGAGCAAAAGTTTCTCTGTACATTCAGAAGGCGAGGACTATCTCCATAAGAACTGATCATCCAGTGCTTTAAGAGACAGAACTGTGTTGGATTATGTATGTGAAGGAGTATCAAATGGTAGAGCACAATATGTTTTCAAGGTGGCCATTCATATTACGCTTTGTGAAAACTGACACCGACTTTCTTGAACAAACTGTGGAAGACAGAAGGATTAAATCATGTCTGAGTCGTAGCAACACTTGCACATGTGTGTTGGTTTGGTGGGTCCAGAAGAACGATTGGCGTGTGGACATGTGGCTGGCAAGTTGTTGCTTTTGGCAGACTCCCACTGTCCGGTGCAGGTCCCGAGATGCTGCTGAAGGTTGAATCAGTCATAAGGCCAGATAGCGGTGAGCTGCATGAAGACATACGGACATTGCAAGCAACCAGATTGGCAAGTAACTGGCTTACTCTACAAGCTTAAATTTTATGGCTCCTCAATGATCACCTGAGTGTGTAGGATGCAATAATACCCTGGCTGGAATCCTGCAATGTATGGCTCCTTCACAACTGAGTGGAGTAAAGTGTTGTTCTTTTATATTTGTGTTATCTAAAATTGCATCTGTTACATTAATGCACCTATGAGTGACTGAGTGCATGATCATCAGTCAGTGTTATTAATTACAATTTGTGTTCCAGGTAATATGTCATGCAAGTGTAAGAGTATTCCCTGTTGTAAGTCTCATGAAGGGAATCAATTGTAACGTGATCTATGTCAGAGGCAAAGTGATCTTGGTACATGTGTACACTTGAGTTATCTTATCAGCAGGTGCTGATATTTTCAATTCTGAATAACAGAAATTTTAAACAATGTCAATTACATTGCTAGTCACTTGTGCGTTTTGTTCACATTTTCTACTTCCTGCCCCTTCTTGTGTGAAGCTTTATTTGTGCAGAATTCTGTTCCCATTGGTGTGTGTTGGCAGGGTAGCTTTGGCAGGAAATGATGTGTTCTTGTTCCCTGTGTCCAGAGCAGAGCCATGTTTGCCTGTTGCTATGGTGGTACCTCTGTTGTCGCACGGCGTCTGAGTTGACTGGCAGTCTGCTGCCCCTACCAGTCACTCGAGTGAAGCGAAGTTGCTCATCTGACATGCTCGATGTCAGAGTGCCACAATTTGGGCAGGAACCAGTAGTCTGTTCAATTCGGTGAATTTATTGAGCTCAGGAGGATAAGGTACATTTATAGAGTCTGAGGTTCCTGCTCATTATAACTAACTACTCGCTTAAATGTTGCATCCTTATTACCAATTCTAAATACATTAAGTTTAAAACCTGTTAGTTACCAGTGTAAACTGTCGACATTTACCTTGGTGCATAGTCATTAGCTAACTCCACTTGGGGAATTTGGCTGCTCATTCCTAGTTGACTGTGATAGCTCTCTGCTCTAGCTCTCAGCCTGCTCTGAATTTTTGACAAATGTATGTTTATTAAATGTCTTTTACTTCTCCCAGCACAACCTGTGATATATGAGCTATCAAATATGATGTTAGATTTATTGAATTACTAAGCAACACAAGTTAAACATATGATACCCAAAGAAAAGAAGACCTCTCTATGAAGTGCACGAAAAATCTATTTAATGGTTCAGATAGTATTCTAATAAGATTTTTTTCAAGTTCATCTGGCTATGATAATAGCAAGAAGAGTGACTCCATTATCAGTTTAAAAAGGTAATTGGCATGTAACTGCAATAACTAAATATTTTAGACAACTGTAGGTGGTAATTATCATGTTTACTGAATATCAACTGTGGTGTAACTGATCTCTTGGTTAATGTTACATATTTCTCAATGTCTATAGTACCAATGAATGATGGTTACTGCCAGAAAGTCATATTCCAGGCCAAATAGTGGGTTTAAACTTTTATTCACTTTCAGAATTTTTTCCTCTTGCATGAAATCTGCTGCAAATACATGAACAATTTCTGCAGAGTGTGACAATGATAGTTCCTTCATCAGGCTTCAATGTACCTGTTGATTTGAGTGGTTCATTCCATGCTACCTCATTCTTGCTCAGTGAAGTGCCATGCCCTAGATCTGTTGCACCCATTACTGTCATTAGCCAGTATGCGAGTATTCTTTGAAAAATTTTTGTGACTGTTCAGTAGGTAATAACATTGTAATAATAGACCTGAGTTACCAGTGCAAATGGAGTTGCGAAGGTTGTGGTGTCAGGAAAGATTGGAGTGAAAAAAATAATAAGTATGAAGTGAAGATATATAGGATATGTAGAAAGGAGTTGATTAATTAAAATGGGGTGTGCAGGGCAGCCCACAGAAGGGCTAAAACCCATGGGCTAATGAAAACTGTGAGCACCCTGGAATGAGGCCAGGAAACAGCGGGGAGGGGGTTTCATTACATGCCAAAAAGCTAAACTTCTTTGCTGCTGGTGAAACTCACCCTCTCTCTGACAGTCTCAGTTGTGCTTCCTCTACTTTCACTCACCTGAGCTACAGGACGTGGGGCTTCGTCGGCAACAGGGCCTGATTGACAAAAAAGGAAATTGTGTGTTAATATAAAAAATACTTAATCTGCAAAAGTCAAACAAACAGTTAATAAATGAAGACTGTTTCAACATGACATTACAAAGAACAGAATCAATTATTTCTATCTTTTAGAGTGCCTAGTGATCAGTGAATAACTGAGCATCTAATCTAGTCAATTGTGTACGACAGTGAAAATTACTAACCGAGTTCCACAAAGCCGGAACTTTATTCCAGTTGCAAGCTGGCTATCTGAATACTGCCAGGGGCAAATAAACTTTTATTGTCAACATTTCAAATAATTATTGACGAAATTTTATGATGTAAAATCCTGTAGTAATCTGCTTATTAAAATATACAATTTTATGTTACAGGGTTAACTCACTGTGGCAAGTTTAACGGTTAGGAACTGTGTGTATGACTGTATATGCAGCCTCACTCACTGCAAGCATATGCTGACATTCTATTCATCCAGTATTTGACTATGAGAGCACTTGGTGACTTGCAGAAAACTTCACCAAGAATTTCAAATTATCATTAACTTTTCTCAGGGATACCCCACATAAGGTAACGGCAAAAATGTTATCACCTACCACATTTTTGCTGTTCATGCAGTAAAATTGCACATCAAACACATACAATGTAATCCTCCTTTCTTTACTTACAGATGGATACACATAGCCAGGAGACTGTGTAGCAGATGATGTGGGTTGTTTCTCAGGTTCATTCTTCGTAAAGGTGAGGCAGGAAGAAATTTTATGTGTATGGGAACAGGATGGAGTAGAAGACATCATAGGAATGAGGTGGAAGTGTACCATTTGACTGGTACTTCACAATGCTGTCTTGAGACATTCAACAGAGCGCTGCCTGTTGCTGGCATGTTAATAAACCTGAAACAAACTCAGAGCAGATCATCTTGCCCGTGACAGCCATTGCATAGTTTCTGTATAGGGACCACATGACACTGGACAATTTTCCAGTATTCCTGTGCTCTTCACAGCCTTCATAGACCACTGCACAATGGCTCACCAGCCAACCCAAGTCCCAGACTTGACATCGTCTTCTAATTCTGAGTGCCATGTCTATATTAGTAAGAATGCAGCCCACAATATTGGCATCATTAGTGCAACCTACTCTTTAGATACCTACAACAGTGCCTATCAGTTGTTACAAACAGAGTGCTGAACTAGAGTTTCAAGAAATGTTCTCATATTATCAAACATCTTTCATTGGATCAGGGCATTCTTTACCTTGCCTTGCTTTAACATTCACAACTATTCCTCTGAGCACAGCAACATTGGAATCTAGGACATCATCAGTGCAGCTTGCAGTGCTCAGCTTAGCTCATATTAGTGACAACCTTACAGCATAACAGGACTATTGTGATGTTTTTTTGCACTAGGAAGCCATTTAACATGCCCAACATTATAATGTGCCTTCTGTGTTGCAATGAAGTTCTGATGTTCATGACAACCTGAGCACATTTCTCACCTTGTGCATGGATCATCCACAATAGGTGGGATGAATGACCATGAGAGTGGGTGGCAGATGGGGCAATGCAGTTCCCTACTGGACTCCCTGTAGAGAGGTGAGGCAGGAAGACAAACACATTGGTCTGGGAAAAGACTGTAGTGAAAGTCTTAATGGGAAATATATTAAGAGCAAAGGGACAGTGATACTGTACGTACATTATCTTCGGATACTTATTAGAAATTCTCTCCAAATGTGTGTGCACATTTCTCCTATGTGTTTCAGTTGTTTCTACTACACTATTTTCTCCTAGCCTCTTAATTTCAGAGGTAATCAGCTCTCATATGTCATAAAGTAAAGCATAGAAACCTTATTCTTGCTGACTATTCTTCACAAATCCCCCTCTCTCCCAGTATTCAAAACACAGCTCAATAAATAATTGTAAACACTTAAATTATGCCAAGAAACTACTAAGACAGCGAAGACAAAATAAGGAAAACAATGCAATTGTCTCCAGTACACCATCTCATGAGGAGGAAGAAAAATAGTACATCGAAAAACGGTATCTGTACATTTGTGATGGCTAATCTCCAACTACAGTCAGGATTTTGACAGAGTCAGGTTTAATAGATACTTGCATTAATTAGCAAAGTTGTTTTGTAAGCTCTATTACTGCAATGCCAGTCATGTCATCCAGCCATAGATACTTAGCCTTAGCTGTGGTAGCTATTATAAATGTAAAAACGTAGCTTTGAATGTAAAAGGAGTGATCAAAACACTAATTTTTCTGAACACACTAGTTACAAGACACAGACATCACTTCTCTTCAAGCATAAGTTATCAGTGAAAATATATGTCTAATAGTATATACCTAGCAAATAATGTCAAAGATAAGTAATATCTTCAATGACTTTGCCACCCACAAAAAAGCAAAATCCTGGAAGTTATTTCTACAAAAGGAGTTCAGAATACTTCTTGTGTTGGTGATATGAGGGCTATGTAGCACTGGAATGGAGACAAGGAAGGGTCTGAATGGGTGAGAAATTTGACTAATGAAGGTTAAAGCAAGGAGGGTTACAGGTTGGTTGGTTGGTTTTGGGGAAGGAGACCAGACAGCGTGGTCATCGGTCTCATCGGAATAGGGAAGGATGGGGAAGGAAGTCGGCCGTGCCCTTTCAGAGGAACCATCCCGGCATTTGCCTGGAGTGATTTAGGGAAATCACGGAAAACCTAAATCAGGATGGCCGGACGCGGGATTGAACCACCGTCCTTCCGAATGCGAGTCCAGTGTCTAACCACTGCGCCACCTCGCTCGGTGAGGGTTACAGGAACGTTGGATATACTGCAGGGAGAGTTCCTGGCCACAGTTTATCACAGGTCATTCTTGCAGAAAAACAGCTTGTTTCTTGTCATTCCCATGCTGAAATCAGCAAATTGGCTGCAGCTCAGCTTGTATATCACATGACTTGTTTCCCACATATCCCTGCCTTTGGTGAGATATAAGATGTTTGTGACCAGACTGGAGTGGTGGTGGTGGAAAGATGTATGGGACAGGTCTTGCATTTACTTCTATTACAGTGATATGAGCCGTGAAGTAAGGGTTTGTGAGCAGGGATTGTGCTGGGATGGACGAGTATATTGTGTAGGTTTGGTGGACAGAGGAATACCACTGTGGGACGGGTGTGAAGGATAGTAGGCAGGACATTTCTGATTTCAGAGCACAATGACAGTTTGTAGGAACCCTGGCAGAGGATGTAATTCAGTTGTTCCAGTCCTGGGTGGTACTGAGTTACGAGGGGAATAATCCTCTGTGGCCAGATTGTGTGACTTTGGGGGTCATGGGAAACTGCAAAGATAAGACACAGAAGATTTGTTTTTGTACAAGGTTTGGAGGATAATTATTGTCTGAACACTTCATTGAGTCCCCCGGTATATTTCGAGGGGGGCCCCTCATCACTGCAGATGTGGCAACCATGGGTGGATAGGCTGTATGGGACGGACTTCTTGGTATGGACTGGGTGGTAGTTGTCAAAATGAAGGTATTACTTGTAGTTAGTTAGTTTGATATAGGCACAAACAGTGATGTAGCTGTCTTTGAAGTGTACATCAACACCTACGAAGGTGGCTTGTTGGCTTGAGAAGGTCCTGGTGAAGCAAAGGAGGAGAAGCTGTTGAGGTTCTGGAGGAATGCGTATAGGGTGTCCTCACTCTCGCTCCAGATCACAAAGATGTCTTCAATGAATCTGAATGAGGGGAGGGGTTTTAGGATTCTGGGTGTTTAGGAAGAACTTTTAACCCATACTTAATCACTCATATCCCTGTAATAGACCTAGATGCAAGACCTGTCCCATACATCCCACCACCACCACCACCACCACCACCACCACCACCAACACCACCACCACCTACGCCAGCCTGGTCACAAAGGTCACTTACCCCATTGAAGGCAGCGCTACCTGTGAAACCAGTCATGTGCTATATAAGCTAAGATGCAGCCATTGTGCTGCATTATATGTGGGCATGACAACAAACAAACTGTCTGTCCACATAAATGGCCACATACAAACTGTGGCAAGAAACAAGTTGATACCCTGCTGCTAAGCATGCTGCCCAACTTGACATCCTTCATTTCAACTCTACTATATAGTGAGTAGCGACTCTGTTTCATAATATTCTTTGTTTCAATTCACTTCTTCAGTTTTATGAGTCATTCACCTCAGTTGCGTCTAATTCTATTTCGTGTTTAATTTTAAATGAGCTATTTCTTCTTTACAATTTAATTATTTGATAGATTAAAAAATCTACTTGCCAAGCAGCAGCAGAAAACACACACACACACACACACACACACACACACACACACACACACACACACACACACACGAAAGAATGTGATGGGTGATTAGATGTTTTTATCTATCCAATTAACTTACACTGTTTGACAAGAGTGTGAACTTAGCAAGGGCTCATCACATGGGCATGCTACTGTTTTCTTTCTGTGAAATTATCATAATTAATTACAGTGGAAATTGCAAATACATTTTTAAATGTTATTCAAATCTGTAGATAATAGCAAAATCTAATTCTGACTGAAAATGTGTGTTGGTACCAGTAGCATGGATTCAGAAAATGTGCTTTGAAAAAAAGAAAAAAATACCTATTGGAGGTAGCAAATTTAGTTTTCAGTGTCAGTTCTGTAATTAGGAAGCCTGTCTTTCCATACTATGAAAAGGAATGTTGCTACTCACCATGTAGCGGAGATGCTGAGTCCCAGATAGACGCAACAGAGATACTATTGTTGATGAAGGTCTTAATGGCAGTCTTTTTGTTGTGCCTATCTGCAACTCAGCATCTCTGCTATATGGTGAGTAGCAACCTCCCTTCCCATAATACTGTTACATTCCATCCTGAATTTTTCTCTTTCAACACTCTCATAGAAAAACACTTATGTATTTTTATGCCTGAAATGAAATAAGAAAATTTTACACAAGATACTAATTTACCTGATGCTTTGTTCCTGTGGGAAGAAATACAGATGAAGCAAAAGCATCTAAAATCAGAGTGATGAACATTACCTTTTGTACAGAAAATGAAGCATTAGCAGACACTGTATTATTGATAAGTAATGTTTATTACATCCCTGTCCTCTACTCAATGAGAAGATTATGCACTTCAGTGTCCACATGTTCCACAATACAGGTTAACTTTCCATGCAACATGCAACCGAAGGTAGTGCACTCAATAGTGTCTCAACAATACGCTTTTTTAAACTACCACATTCTCTGATTCAACCTACTACATCACCAACAACAAAAAAACAAACTCTAGTTCCACCAGCAGTATCTCATGCAACACATAGTACCATAGGGCAAACAACAGGTAAAATGCCCCTATTGGAGCACATGAAAGATGAATATTTTCCTCTTTAAAATACTGACAGTAGAGTGAGGAACCAGCTGCCCCAGTCTACATTTTGCCTTCCTCACCAAACGTTTTTGCAATGTGAACATATTCCCACTGTTTTAACACGCAATTACCTATATTCATTCATCCGGTCTCTCCCTCTAGTGAAGCCTTCATGCTCACCACCTCCCCCTCACTGTCACTGTCACTGTCTATGTATATGGCTCTCCCCCACTGTCTCATTTTTCTCCCACTGATTTACAGTATATCCCACTGACAATGTCACCTCTCTCAATTACACTGTCTGTTTTTGTCTTTCTTTGATAAGTTCACTGACTCCACAACTCCTTAACAGCTCAAAAATAATTCTGGGGCATCCAAGTTAGTTGTTTTTCCTTATACACTAGAGTGTAAGATCTCAAACCAAAATTTTCTCTCTCCCACACTTGTGTGTTCATGTATACCAAGAAGCTGATTTATGGTGTCCCTGTCTTCCTTTTTGTCTACACAGGCTCCTATCTCTTTTCCTCCCACTGATTCTATCTTCACAAATCTCTCCTCCTCTTTTACTAACACTGTCTCACTGACTACCAGGATCTCATTTACCTTTCTTTTTAAAGAAATTTCCATGATTTGAATATTACTTGTTCATTTGTTTACACAGTCATGATTTCAACTTTATACCCATTCTGAAGATCATGTTGAAAAATTAGGATTGTTTGGCCAGTCTGTGAGTTACTGAAAAAATATACTTTTGGTCTTGTAAGGTGTGTTCTATTGCAGGATATGAGTATGTGTGAAAGATATGTGATGTGGCTGATATTGTGCACAGTTGAAAACTATCAATGGGTCTATAAAGTTAGAAACATGTTTTTTTTTCAATAACAGAACAACACAGCATGACATACATATTAATATTTCAACAGGCATTCAAGAAAGGCTATGAAGCCAATGGCATTATTGTGCAAAATAAAAGCACACTCTTAAGTCAATTGATGGAAATTGGTTTTAAAACATCCCCCACCCCCACAATTGTGTCCCTCATGCTCATTCCCTCATTGTGGAGCATTTGAATGCAATGGAGAAGGTTCAACAATGAAGAATATGAGAACCACAAGCCAAATCAGAAAAATTACTGGTTGGCCTTATGTGCATCATCCACTTGCTTGTCATCGATTAGTGTGTGAACACCACTGATCATTCCTATCCTGCACCATTACTGATGACTAGAAAATGTGTCTTTGTGTTAATTTAAGGGAAGGAATAGAATGGAATGCTTTTGTCTAAACAAGGCAGCAATGCTACAAAACCACGTGATTTCTACTGTTGTGGATTCAGAAAGTTACCCCAACATTGGCAGACTGCAGTGATTAGTGGAGCAGATTATATTATTTATGATGACTTAAGTCTCCATTATGTATAGTGTGTGTTTTTTGAACTTGCAGAAAACATTGCAGTCTTATGCACCAGCCTAAGATGTTCTGTTTGTCATGAAAGAGTTACTATGGAAATAAGCTGTGAAAGGCTAAGCGTTGAATAACATTTGCCACACTCCATCCCTTTCTCAATCAGATTTTCTTAAACCTGCAGGACAACTCTGTGCGGAGTTGTGGTGGACACATTGAGTGAGAATGTCAGTGAGGGGATGGGGTGGAGTGGCACAGGATGTAATATAGAAGGTACAGGGACAGATACGGGGATATGGATGGAGCTATGCTTGAGGAAGGCAGCACACGGGTAATGAGTAATGAGGGAGGGAGGATTGTGGAACTTAAGGATGAGTTAAGGGGAACTCCCATATGTTTAAATTAGGGAAGTTGATATGGGAGTGGACGGGTTGACAGAATTGGAGATGGGTATCGAGTATGCAGTACACAGTTTGTGAAGCTACAACCAAGTCAGGCATTTTGTACTCAGTAGCATATTGTCAATGCATAGTCAATAACCCTCTTGGCAGGTGAGGGATAACTGGGGCACCCAGGCTATTTCACACGTCACGTCAGTGAGGTAGCAAAATACTGATTCAGGAGAGAAGAAGGATTACAGGGACAATATTCTTCATTTCGAGACATGATGATGAGGTTTCAAATCACTGGACATGAATGTGGTTAACTTGATCCAGTCCCCAATAAGATTGGCAATTTTTCTCTTTAAGAAGCTCAACTATGCTGAGTGATTGTTTTATACATAAATATATTTATCTCAAGGTGATTATTTTAATATGAGCCACGACTACGGAATAAGGGGACTGTGATCTTAACATTACTACTTATTGTAGTGTGCCAATTTGTAATGTTAGCTCACCTTTACAATGACTTATTTTAAAATGTCAATTTGGTACTTAGAAATTTGTCTTCTTTCTCTTTCATCACATTTCCCTCACAATCTACCACCGCATACATTTTAAACACAACTGCACATTTGTGACCAATCTTTTGTAGTTACAAAGGCACTGCCAATTTTCAGTATGAATTATGTACCATGTAATTAACATCCAGTGTCAAATTCAAGTATAACATTTTGAACAACTGTTTCACTGAAATACTTTAGCAAGAAAAATATGGAAAAAAATACCACATAAGAAAATATTAAAGCGATAACTTTAACATGTAATTAAGCTACTGAATAAAGCAAAAATCTCACCTGCCAGTACCTCCTCTGGGTGTACCTCTTCCTGTTCCTGCAAAAAAAAAAAATTAAAAAGCTGAATAACTTTACATGAACTGAATTTAAGCATAAATGAAACACCTTCAAATGTGTCAGTGGTATGTTATCTCACTGCACATGCTCATCTCAGTGTTAGTAAGTTGGTAAATTATATAATGACAGATTACGAATCAGGTGCAGTGACAAGTAGATACATGTGAAATTTTATTAAAGTGCAATTGACGAAAACTGCATAATAATACAAATGAAGAATCACAAAATATTTCTATTTCAATTGAGCGTAACTGTCTGAATTCACTAGAGCTGCCAGCTGCCACATACAGCAACTGTCACAGTGCAGGACAAAGGTGCCCACAAAACACAAGTCAACATGTTGGGAATGTAGACTACAGTTGCTAGATTCATGAAGGCTGGTGTAAGGATAATGCCAGTGATTGAAATAGAAGTACAGCATGGTTTGCTGGAATGAATACCCCTCAACTATGACCCGGTGGAGTAGTCTAAAGCAGCATGGAAGGGTTGGGTTGTTTGGGGAAGGAGACCAGACAGCAAGGTCATCAGTCTCATCGGATTAGGGAAGGATGGGGAAGTTAGTCGGCCGTGCCCTTTGAGAGGAACCATCCCATCATGGAAGGGGAAATGAATAACAGACCATTATAAAATTACAGATTATAGAGATAGTTATAGGGTCCATTATGACTATCTGCTGCTACCAGGGCAGAAATTTGAAAATGATTCTTGGTCCCAGAGAGCAACCTGAGGTTGGCCAACACAACAGAAGAGGGAGTGGAACAGTTAAAAGAACTAGTTAATTTAATCCAGCCAATTTCTTGCTATCCTGAAGGGTGTGACAACACTGTTCAAGCAACAGTTTGCAATGTCTGCAGTTTGCTTTCATAGAATGTTAAGAACATGTAGAGCACATCTCTGCATATGAGTTGAGTCACAACATGGCTCAGTCAAACAAGGGTCTGGGACACAGCACAGTAAAGATGAAGTGTGAGAATGGAACATTGTGTGGTGGTAATGATAGAATTTTTAAGATTTTCTACTTGGGCATCACAACTGGGGAAACAGTATTTCCTGAAGGGTGCCAGGGAACAGCAAATCTCTAGAAATCCTTAGAAAGCTGCCATTTGGGTGGGCACGTAGGTGGGGTAGGAGTCAGAAAATGGATAGCTAATGGGAAATGGTCGCTTGAGTGCATAACAAAGACAATGATGAGATGATGGGTAAATTGGGCAGTGCACAAGAGGTCCAGATGGGGGTAGGAGTGCATGGAGTGTGAAAGGCAGGTGGATACTCCAACAATAAAGCAAATGAGGTTATGGTGACTGAGAAGGTCAACCAAGAGGCACCTCTCCAACAGGTTCTGGGAGAGTCCCAAAGGGAATGGTGTGCATTACAGTCAACGAGCAGCCAAAAGGGGTGAGGGAGTTGGCCAGTAAGCATGAAGACTGTCCAGTGACACAGACTGAGTGAGGTATGCAAACAGTACATATGGAAAAGTTTAGGATAGGAAGTAAAATGCAGACTGGAATAGCTTGAAGCTGGGTTTCCAAGAACACTATGAACATCATCCTTGATGAGCAGTATCACTCCACCCAATTACATTGAATCGGTCCTTGGATGATACTGTGAGGTTGGGGGGATGTCACAGTAGACTGGAAATGCATGCGAGAGCTCAAAGCAGGTCATGAGGATTCAATTTTGTTTCCTGGAGGCAGAGAACAAGCAGAGGCTGTGATTACAAGAGCAGCCATAAATCCTCTTTGTTGGATCAAAGGCAGAAAACATTCCATTGGTGGATTGTCATGATTAGGAGAGGGGAGAAGGGAAAAATGCAGGGGTGTCACCTCAGTGACTATTGAGTGGCAGCTTTTGAAGGCTCACTGCTACAGGGCAGAAGGGCTGGAGAATCAGCCTCTGTAAGATCTACAGAGGTGTTGGCATTTTCATTCTGTCTGTCCTTGAGGTCCAGAGCAGAAAGACGCCTGGAGATGCATACCAGCTACAAGGTGGTCAGTCAGCAAAGGGTATCATTTGGCCACACCATCGAGGAGGAACTGTGAGCCAATACAGAAGCACATTGTTTGCCTGTGTTTGATTTCTTGGATCCTTTCTGGTTGGCATAGGAAGACTGAAATTTTTGTTGGCTGAAGGGACATAGAAAGTCTTTGTGGGAGTATTCATTCCATCCCTCCTGGGCTTTCAGTTGTGTAGCAGGTGACTTTGTCCCATGAGACAAAAGTTTGAGGCTTCTTGCACAGCTGGTGAGGAGGAGTAGGAGTAGGAGTAGGAGTAGGAGTAGGAGTAGGATGACGATGACGACACAGCTGCTATGACACTGGGTGATTCAACAACCACAGTGCTGTATTTCACATCACACATCTGGATGTCCACATCCTTCATGGAGTGAGATGTAACAGCAATGGTACTGTAACTGCCTGATGGTAGAACACAGGGTCACTGACTAGCCAACAATTTGCGAGTGATCTGGTAAGGCATCTTTTTCCTTGATCCAGATCTCCTGGACACCCAGTCATTGAGATACACGAGACAATCTCGGAAGGACGTGGCATGATCACCATTGCAACTTTTGCAGCAGAGAGGGCAAGGTAGCCAGGTTACACAGTTGGCTGGGCGTCGCCATGACATTTGACTGTGGTCATAATGATGACACTGGTAGCAGTGCATTGGGTTTGGTGGTGTGCCATTTATGCAGACAGTAACTGCTTGTTTGTCTTGCCCTCCTAGAATGCAGTACAGTGGTTGGCTGCGGCCTAGCATTTAGATCACATGACGTGTTTCACAGGTTGCCCACCACTGAAGGGATACGTAATGTTTCTAGCTGGACTTCAGTAGGTGGAGTTGGTGGAGGGAGGATGTGGGGGATGTGTCTGCATCTAGATCTATTAGAAGGGTATGAGATAGGAGCTGCTGAAAAACACACAGTATTTGCGTGTTACAGAATATCAGTGAGGGCCCCAACCAACAAAAAGCATGAAATTGCACAGTGGGTACCAGCAATCAAACTCTGTTATATACACTGGTGCATGACATACAATAAATGGTTCCTTGAGAGATTGAATACCTAGCACTAATTTCGTATAACTCCAGACTTGCAGTACCTGAAAGAGCCTGCACAATATGTCATCGAAATATTGTGCATAAAATGTTGAAAACTCAGCAGGACTCCTGGAAGCACAGAACTAAACACTGACAAGGCTTCTCCATTAGACATTTTGAAGTACGGGCTAAGAGATGTTTATCTAAATATCAAAATTTTCTTGCAATATTTACGACACTCCTACTTGGCCTGGACAAGAGGAGGGGTTAGGCTTTGGCAATTCTACCAAGGCTGCAGGACTACATTGATATGCAGGTCTGTAAATGAAGAACCACCACAAAAACTCAAGGCCTTTTAGAATTTCCACAAATGTAACTGAAAGTAATTTAAGA
This sequence comes from Schistocerca serialis cubense, assembly GCF_023864345.2. Lineage (NCBI taxonomy): Eukaryota > Metazoa > Arthropoda > Insecta > Orthoptera > Acrididae > Schistocerca > Schistocerca serialis. Next base: position 621,788,319 of record NC_064644.1, on the reverse strand, counting down.
AGGAGACGAACTGCTAATGGACCTCCTCAGACAAATGAGAATTTTCCAAATGATGGAGGGAGATATTTTTATTGTAACTACTACAATGTTGAAACCAAACTGGCCTCAAACTGCCCAGTGATTTCTTAACATATTCGGAGAAACAGCACATGTAACGAATGTTTTGTCAATTCTGTGGCTCAAAGAATATGTTTTTCACCTGTCTGCCATATATTTTTCTGTGCTCATTAAGGGCTTGAAGCCAAAATCATGATAGCAATGAAATGAACAGAAAGTAAAGAAATTCATAAATCAAGTAGGATATCACCCACCTCACAGAAGAACCAACACATTTGAGGTCAATCATTTTGTGTCAAAGCGTCTCTTGAAATTGATGTCAACCCACCTTAGGAAGCTCCCAAGGGAAGCTAAAACATGGATATCTCACAACAAAATGTCAGAAAAAAATCAGTTAGGTCATGTACCTATTTCACAAAGAAGTACAATGGAAGTTATGAATTTGAAAGTAGTAAGGAAAGGTGACTTTGAAGTAAAACTTCTGTCTAACAAAGAACAAAGAAACTCACAAAGGTTACTAAAACATAATGCAGATAGTCTCACTAACTAAGGAATCAGTTAAAGGCTATCAACATGAAATTAAAGTGACTAAGCATGGCAGCTTGCAAAAAGATATTCACAGCACCAAAAATAATTCAATAATAAAAAATAAAGGTAAAATGCGGTGGAATGAAATATGCAAAGAAACCATACCAGAGATGGATAAAAGATGAATAAGGCAAAAATGCTGAAAGAAAATTCTAGATCATGATCAATCTAAACAACAAAGAAAGAAAACTACCAGTTTAATCAGAAATACCAAATAAAGCTTTGAGAAAGAGAAACTTTTGCAAATAGACAAAAATAAATCCCCTGTTTTTTATATCAAACTGTGAAGAACAAATTGAAGAGGTTTCAAACCGCAAATATGTTTCTAAAATAAAAACGGCCAAATTGGGTTAAATAATGCTTTCAAGATCTTTCATGACTTTCAAATCTCAGTTAGTAATGAAAATTGTGAAGAAGATTTACCACAAGCTATACAACAAACTGAAGAAGGAATTAACACCCTCAGAAATAAGAAAGATTGTGGAGAAGATTGTATTTTAGCTGAACTTTTGATGTGGTCCTTGCCAAATAAGGCAAATTAGCTAAATTTACTCTTTGATGAAATCTGAAAAACAGAAAAAAAAATATCCCAGGGGAGTGGAAAGTTACCTTGATACATCCACTGCATAAGAAAGATAATAAACAGGATGGAAACAACTACATAGTAACCTCTCTACTGTCAGTAGCAGCTAAGTATTTTCCAAAATTTTATCAAGCAGAATAAAAAACAACACTAGACAGCCATTAATGTGAATATCAAGCTTGCTTTAGATGAAGGGAAGGTCATGATCAGATCAAATATTTAATCTCAAGTCACTAATTCATCACCAATTACTAAATTCAAAGGATATTGTATTATGTTTGTGGATAACAAGAAGGTTTTTGATTATGTTGACAGAAAAACTACAGATAAAATAATTTGAGGATTTGGTATAAGGTCTAAATTGACAAACCTAATCCATGAAACACTTACAGATACCACTCTGTAAAGTAAATCTTATGGGAGAAATTTCACAGCCTTCAAAATAAAAACACATGTACCACAAGGTGACGGCCTGTACCCATCATTTTAATACTGTATTAGGGAAAATTGTAAGAATTTCTTACAAAGAATGTATTGTACTCAGCATTTTTAAAATAAGATTAGGAGGAGGAAGAAAAAAGGTCGAAATCAATTTGGAGGTGATTTTGTTATACCTGCCGAAAATGTGGCATCTGCTGTAACACAAACGAATTTCCTTGAGGAAATAGCCAGTGGAAGTGGCTTAAGGATTTCTACAGCATGAGGGGGGAGGAGGGGGGGATGTTAAGAATGCTAGAAAATCCTTTAAAACCGATGTGGTCCAAATAGATAGGTTCACTGTTAAGTTGATACATTATTGTCGCTCTAACCAACACAGGTTCCACGTCTCAAACTTGGCCCTGGACTGACTGTCTCAGGACCAGAAATCAGGCCCTTATACATTATCACAATGATAGGTACTGAAACTACACATTGTTTGAAGTTTAATTTACGGAGATTACAATTAAATCTTAACTCGTTAAATTGACTGATTACATCGAAAAATTCCGTCTTTTTAACAGTTTCTTCTACTACAAGAGTTGGACAGAATTATTTGTTTAAATAATCAAATTGACAAATTAATGTATGCAAACAATACTTTGGACAAAGCTATTAATTACTTTGGGATTAAATAACAGATAATTTTGCTAACATGTTTCTGAATAGAGCCAAATAGATACTTTAAGATTACTAGTATTTTGTCTCCCAAATGTTTATAATTAGTACAGAATTTAGATTTGTTTATACATCAACAATAGAATTTAAGTTATGAAACAATTACTGATTTCACCTAATAATGGAAGATACCGACAAGGAATAGTCAAAATAAACTGGGAATTCAATTACATACATAAAATTAAGCACAAAATTTGATCTGATGTTAAGTTCTTTAAAACTGAAGGCCAATGTTTCTCTCTTATGAAAATGCAGATTATATTGACATATGTTAATAGTACTTAATTCAAAAGTGACAAAATGAATTTTAAGGAGGCAGATGGCAAAACAAGAATGGGAGTAAAACTATCCCAGCTTGCTTCATCACAAACACAAGACAGTAGATTTACAAATAAGATTTTTAAATAGCTGTGGGATAAGCAGTACAGAAATAGCTGGGTCAGTGAAGTAAAAAAAAAAATATAGAAAAAAAACTATATAAGGACAGAAGATGCTAACAGAGAAATCTTTCAGGAAGAAGTATTGAAAATAAAATTATTCCGAGGCAGGGTAGCTAAAAAGACTGGTTCAAAATGGTCTGCAAAGAGACAGAATATAGTGAACAAATGAAATCATAATGGAAGAAAAGGAAACAACCAACCGTGAGGATCTAAAATTGGAATGTGTTCCTCAGATGAACTACTCACAGGAGAAAAAAATAAATAAATAAAAAGTTTATCCATGAACTTTATACAAACAGGCTTTTTCTGTTTGTCAGTCACTGTTTTCTTTTCATTTCAAATAACATATTTCAGTCACAAGATGTCCTGTGTGTATTCCAGAAAGCCAAAAAGTTATAAAAGTAAGAAGATTATAGGCGATAAGAAATTTGCACCGTGCCAAATTTGTTCAAGAAAATTTCTGTGCCAAACTGGAATGAAACAGCATGCATATTCAGTCAAAATCTGCACACCAAGTAGGACGAAACATTCTTTAAGCCAGGGGAGGTGCAATTTTGGAATTAAGCAGAAGTATCATTCTGGGCACCGTAATAGGAGAGCATCTGCAGCATATGTGAAAAGTAGCAAGGATGAACTTAGCACAAGAAGGGAACAAATGGCTACACCATACTTAATAGGGCTCTGTGAAGTTTATGTCTATGTGCTGGAGGGACTTTATATTTAGGCTCATCAGATAAAAAGTCCAGGGAAACTGCTGATTTGATGAAGTTATTTAACGCATCACAATGACTACAGAATTTAAGACATTTTTGGCCTTACCTCTGTTTGACTTACACAGCTCTCTCTATCATCATCTAGTGGAACAAAGGGAAGAAAGTTTTTCAATGTTCTTAGAATTTACCTAACTTTCACCTGCAATAAAAATAGGAACTTGGAAAAACTGTCTCTTAAATGAGTAATGATGCTTTTTCTGATGCCAACCTTGAGGGATTTCAATAGTTCACAGGAGCTTGCTTTGTCTGTATCCATGTACAGCCTAAAGTCACACTGATACTGGTATAAATATCCATAGAATTTAAGAAGTATCAGTTCACCCTCCCTTTTCCTTTGAATAGTTTGCACATTCCAATGTCCTGAGGATGAGGGTACTGAATAGGTTTCAAGCCTAACCTTATTCAACTCCTGGGAGAGATCATCATCTCAACATACATCATTAAAAACTTTAAAAATGCATATTTTACTGTAATTTCTAGGATATTTCGGATGTTCTCAATGTATTGTGAGAAAATTTAGTGCACCATTGGGCATCCACTCACTGGAGGGAATATGTAACAACATGAGACTCAAAGCGCTACTCGAATTTTCACGGATCATCCTCCTCCTGTTCAATCACCAATGCAAAACTGTCGTCTGTACTAGTATAATGTTTAATGAACAAAGTTTATGGCTCCATGCTTATATATTTACATGTTATCTTTGGGAGCGAATTCAGCTGTCACAAAACACATTCATTGAGGCCAACATACCTCATAAGAGTGGTGTGCGTTTTCTGTAATATATCTATTGTTCCTGATTTTTATAAATGGTATGCCCTCTGTTTGCTGATGACACTAACTTGGTAGTAAAGAATGTTTTGTGGAATGTTGGTATTGTTTTAAGTAGTGCAGTTTGAGATATAGGTTCATGGCTTGTAGAAAATAAACTAATGCTAAATCACAGCAAGAATAAGTTTTTACAATTTCTAACAAAAAATTCAACAAAACCAGCCATTTTAATTTCACAGAATGGCCGTATGATTAGTGAAACGTAACAGTTCAGATTTCTATATGTTCAGATGGATAGTGAACTGTTGTGGAAAACTCGTGTTCAGGATATTGTTCAAAGACTTAATGCTGGCATTTTTACTATTTGAATGGTATATGAAGTAAATGACAGTGTGACACAAAAATTAGTATACTTTGTTTATTATCATTCGCTTATGAGGTATGGTGGTATATTTTGGGGTAATTCTTCCATTTCCCAAAGGATGTTTCGGCTCAGAAATGGGTGGTTCAGGCATTAAGTTGTATAAGCTCATGTAACTCCTGCTGACCCATGTTAATTAGTCTGGGTAATCTGACATAGGCCTCTCAATAAACACACATTCTTTGCTGTCATTTCTTGTTAACAGTGTCAGCTTACTCCCAAGAATTAGCAGCTTTCACTCAGTTAACACTAGGAAGAAATCCAATCTGCCTATGGGGCACACTTTCTTGACTCTTGAGCAGAAAGGCGTGCAGTACACTGCGGCATCCATTTGCAGTAAGTTACCACAGGAATTCAAACCTCTTAGCAGTAATCCATGTAGTTTCAAATCAAAATTGAAGAGTTTCCTATCGTGTTGAGGATTTCCTTGAAAAATTAAGCTGATTCCTGTGTTACATTCTTGATTGCATTTACATAAACTTATAGCTCCTCTTTTTTGGTTTCTTAAACATTTTATTTTATCTGGCATATTCCATGACCTTTAAGATTTGTACCAAATATTGGTCCTAGAAAACAAGGTGTATGAAAATTAAAGCACTTACTGGACGAAAGACTGTTTGCCACGGTCAATGCAAGATCTGAAACACCATCACAAGACTTATCATTTGATTTTGTTTCAGGTACCAAGACCTATCTTAATATCACTGACAGCAAATCCCAAAGGACTAAAGTAGCTAAACAGTTACTTTTACATCACACTGCACAATTTGTGACACATGTGTTTAAGTACATTAAGGTAGTTCCATTGAATTACTAACCAACACGTGTCAAACACAACAACCACTAAGACAAGTAGATCTCTCGAAGTAGTCTCTTGGTACTTATTTAGCAACCAGGAAAGTATTTTCAGAAGACTTCAGGAAGTTTGTCATGCCATGATTATATGGAGGAGAATGAGTCACTTATCATTTGTGTTTATGATATTTGCTCAAAAATGAGGAAAACTCACTTCCAAACAGCAATAAGTAAGTATTTTAGACAACAGTATGTGGTACTTGTCATTCTGAAAGAATGTTAATTGTCATATTTAATGAGTAACAACTATGATATGACCTATTGATTTGGTAAATTGTTTACCTCATCATGTCTATAGTACTGATGAATAGTGGTCACCACCATAAAGTCTTTTTTAGTTCAAATGGCAGCTTTAAACTTTTATACAGTTTAGGAGCTTTCTGTGCTGCACATGAGAACTGGTGCAGATTGATGTAGGATTTCTGCAGGGTGAGATGACAATAGTTGCTTTGTCGTTCTTCACAGTACATGATGATTTGAGTGGTTTACTCCCTACTGATGATATCTCTCCTTGGGTTAATTCCTTGCTGTTTCATTCTGGTTCAGCATTGTGGATTCCCCCTAAATCTGTGAGCACTGTGACAACTACCATTACACAGGAGAACAAAGATGAAGTTGAGCTGTCATTAAGATTCTGCATACTAACCAATGACACACGACTTGACATTAATTATTAAAGAGAGTTACTTGTTTTAAATTAAGAGCCAGTATATGATTGGTCTTTGAGAAATGTTTTGGATCATTCAGCAGATAATTTAGACTTGAGATAGCATTTCAGTTTCGATTGGAAAAGAAGTTGTGATGTTTGTGGTGTCAGGAAACAAACTGGCATGGGAGATGTAATGAGAATGAAATGGAAATGAATAGGATATGAAGGAAGTAGTTTTTTTTATTTAAGTAAGTGTGTAGAGTGCATGGCAGTACAGAAGAGGAGGAAGTATTGTAATGGCTAAAAGGCCAAATGTAATGAACTTTGTGAGCACCTGAAAGGAGGCCAGGAAGTAGTGTGGTGTTAATTACAGGCCACAAAATCGAACTTTCTGCTACTGGTGAAACATACCATGGCTCCATCAGTTGTACCGGTGCTCTTTCCACTTTCACTCTCCTCAGCAATAGGAGATAGAACGCTTTGAATTGTACCTGATTGACAGAAAACATTTTGAGTTAATATAAAAAACTCTATCTGCAAAAGTAAAACAAATAATTGATTAACTAATAGTGTTTCAACATGGAATGATGAAGAACAGAATCAATTATTTCAGTCTTGTAGAGTGCCTACTAATCAGTGAATAACTGAGCATCTAATCTACTCAATTATGTACAACAGTGAACATTTAAAAAACCCTGTCTTTCTGGAACTCAGTTAGTGAAGTTGCAGGCTGCTATCTGAAGACAATCAGGGGAAAATAAACTTTCATTGTCAACACTTCACATAATTGCTGATCAAAATTTAAAATGCTGTAATAATCTGTTACTTAAAACATATAATCTTATGTTACATGGTTAACACACTGTGGCAAGTTTAACAGTTAGGAACTGTGTCTATGCCTGTGTATGCAGCTTCACTCATTGCAGGCATATACCGACATTATATTCATCTGGTATTCGACAATGACAGCACTTAGTGACTTCCAAAAAACTTCACCCATAATTTCAAATTATCATGAATCTTTCTCAGAGAGAGCCCACAGAAAGCAATAGCAAAAATGCTTACCAATTACTATATTTTCATTGTTCTACTTTAAAATTGCCACATCAAATGCATACAATGTAACACGCCTTTCTTTACTTACAGATGGGTACAAGAAGCCAGGAGAATGAGTGGCAGATGAGGTGGGGTACTTCTCAGGAGGATTCTTTGTAGAAGTGAGTCAGAAAGGAAAGATGATGAGTATGGCAACAGAATGGAGAAGGAGACATAACAGGAATGAGGTTGAAATGTGTGGTGTAGCATCTGGCTGGTGCTTCACAATCCCACCTTATGCCCCACAATGGAGGGCTTTCAGTTGTTGGCATGCTAACAGGGCTGAAACTGAAACTCACACTCAGTGCAGCTCATCTTTCCCATGACAGCCACTGCATAGTTTCCACATTTGAGCCATGTGACACTGGGCTTTACAGCATTTCTCCGTTGCACAGACTTTGTAGGTCAATTCACAGTGGCTCACTTGCCATTCAAAGTTCCAGACTCGATATCAACTATCTGCTTCTGGGTGCCATGACTATATTAACAAGAATGCAGCCCACAATATTGGCATTGCCAGTCCAACCTACACTGTAGGTGCCTACAGGAGTGTTTCTGACTTATTACAGACAGAGGGCTCAAGTGAAAGCTTAAAGAATAGTTTTCATATTAACGACATCTTTTAGTGGATCAGGGCATTCTCTACCTCGCCTTCACCAGAGAGCTGTTTCATTTGCTGCATGTTGGCATGTGCAATCTGTGTCGCAATGAAAGGCTATTCATTTTGGCTATTCAGGAACATCTCTCTTTTTGGCTTTTTTTATTACTTTTTTGTCTCTGGAAACTTCTTACCAGTGTCTTGTGTTTCATTAGGTAGAGTTCATCTCTGTGTTCAAGTGCTTCTTGACAGTGGTTGAATGGTTTTGCTCTATGTTCAAAAAACATACTTCACATTTCCTTTGGGTTGCAGATGACTCTGCACAATTGTTCTCCCATGTTCTGTGATTATTTGCCTTATAATTACTTGTTCTAACTTGTCTCGGTCTTGTGTCACTTCATTCCTTCATTCTCATGTTTTTCTGCCTGCACCGTTCCACCACACCGTTCCTCCCTAATGATGTCCTAGCCATTTCCTGTATTTTTCTTCCAGGTGTGCCTCCTGGATGGCATTGTTATCTCCTCCATGGGGATGAGAGTTGTCATATTTTTGCTGTTGTGACAGTATCAATTTTTCCTCCGAGTGCAACATCATTGGAATCTAGGACATCACCAGCGTAGCTTGCAGTGCTCAACTTACACCTTACAGAGTTCATCTCATATTAGTGAGAACCTGAAAGTGTATCAGCACTGTTTTTAGCTTGCTTTCACTGGAAATCTGTTGCACTTGCCCAACATCATCATGCGTCTTCTTTGTAGCAATGAGGTTCTTATGTTTGTGACAAACTCAGCACATTTCTCTCCTTGTGCATAGATCATCCACAATAGGTGAAATGTATGACCATGAGTGTGGGTGGTAGGTGGGGCAAGAGAGTTCCCTGCTGGACTCCCTGTAAAGAGGTGAGGCAGGAACACAAACAGATTGGTCTGGGAACAGACTGTAGTGAAAGTACTGATGGGAAATATTTTATGAGCAAGGCACTGGCACCAGGGATAAATCAAGAGAACAAGATGTTAAGATAAGTTTAGTGTTTAGTAAGAAATTACATTTACTCTACATTCTATCTCAATGAGTATTTTTTCTGTATCACCAATAATTCCTGACTATGCTATGTTTCATGTCAAACTTTCTGTAAGATAAAAATTAAATTGAATTAGTATAACAACAAAAAATAATCCATTTTTACAACATAATGTAATTGGATAGGAAAAAATCTACTCACCAAGCAGTTTTGTTTTGTTTGTTTCATTTGGCTTTAGGACACAAAAAACAACTGGGGTCATACACACCCAAGTCAAGACTATAGACCACAAACACAGAGAGGAGTTAAACAACTTCACATCTGTCCCAATTGACAGAATAGGAGACAGCTAAAACCAGGCACATGGAAACAAGGCAAAAAAAAACCATATAGAAATGGAGGTCCGAAACTAAAAATTAATTGGCCTTCGTCATAGTGCTTCGGCGGATGAAAAGTAAAACGCAGTTGACAGCTCTTGCATCATTCTCTAAAATGGCTGATAAATCAGATGGCAAACCCAGGCTGGAATGTAAATTGTTAAAAAGGGCATTCCAGCAGGAAGTGGTGGACAGTTAAAATTTGGGGGTGATGAGTACAAAGTGGTGGGGTAGCTCCACTTAGCAAATGACAATGGCTAAAAAGGCTGTGCCCAATATGCAGCCCAATTAAAATAATCTCCACGGCAGTCATTCAAGGCACTGGCAGAGGCTTAATAAGCCAAAGCTTATTCTTGTGAAGGTATGAACACTGACAATGCCAAAGGGACAGCACCTCCTGACAGGTGGCAATACAGAGATCATTGGAAAGAATATAGGTAATTGCAGGCTGAGGTACAAGGACTGCAACCTTGGCAGCAGCATCAGCAGCCTTGTTTCCTGGCAGACTGACATGACCAGGGACCCACAGGAACATGACACTGGTTCCACCAATAGTGAGCAAGTGACAGTTTACCTGGAACTGCTGCACTAAGAGATGAGCAGTGTACAGTGCACATAGACTTTGGAAGGCAGTGAGTGAGTCTGAGTGAAGGACACAATTGTGAAGGCTGTGTCCCCTATGTAATCCGTGGCCTGATACAAGGCGAAAAGTTTGGCTGTAAGTACTGAGGAGTGTGCCAGCAGCCGATATCAAAAGACACGGGTGCCAATGACGAAGGCATACCTGACCCTATGATTAGTCTGAGACCCATCAGTGTATACAAAAGTACTATAGTGACATTCCATTCAAAGGTCATGAAACTGAAGGCAACAGATCAAGGCTGGAGTAGTGTTCTTTGGAAATGAAGGAAGGCCGAGATTAACATGGGCCACTTTGCAAAGGAAAGGTAATGAACAGTTCATACCCACTAGGAAAGATGCTGGTAGTGTGAAGTTAAATCGCCATAGCATGTGGCGAAAGTGGACTCCAGGAGGTAACAGAAGAGGGACGAGTCCCGTACTGATGATCAAAGGTGTCATTGAAGAAGGATGCATAGGCAGAGTGGCCATGCTTGGCAGACAAATGGCATGCATAATTGCTGAGGAGAAAGTACTGACAGTAGGACAGTTGCAGTTCAACATTGTCAGCATACAGACCCTAAACTGGGCTGGTGTAAAAGGTGTCCTTGGCCAAACAGACGCCGTGATGGTGGATAGTGTTGAGACAGCATAAGAGGGATGGGTGTGCAAACTCCTAAACAAAGCACCCATAGTCGCGTTTCGAATGGACAAGGGTCCGCAACAAACTGAGGAGAGTGGTTTGATCGGCACCCCACGAAGTATCATTGAGGACATGTAGGAGACTGGGGAACCTCGTACAGCTGCGGGCTGCCAGGTAAGACACATGGGAGGATCAATAGAGTTTCCTATTGATCATGAGCCCCAAAAATTTTGTAGTTTCAATGAATGGAAGAGCAACAGGACGAAGGTGTAGAGATGGTGGGAGAAATCATTTTTGCTGCCAGAAATTCATACAGATGGTTTTATCAGGGGAAAAGCGTAAGCCATTGTCAATGCTCCAGTAGTAAAGACTATCAAGACAGTGCTGAAGACACTGCTCAGTGAGACAGGTCTATGGAGAACTGCAATAGATGGCAAAGTCGTCTACAAAAAGAGAACCGGAGATGCCTGGCGGGATACGGGCCATTGCAGGGTTAATGGTGATAAGAAAGAGGATGACACTCAGGGTGGAATACTGAGGCACACCATTTTCCTGGATAAAGATGTCCAACAAGGCAGAACCCACATGCAACTTGAAGACTCAGTCTTGTAAAAATACCTGAAGAAATCAGGGTTGGTACCTACGGAAGCCCAACATTTTATGAGTACAAAGGATACCAGTTCTCTAGCAGGTGTTTTAGGCCTTCTCCAAATCAAAAAACACAGCCCAGCCTAGGATTTTTACAGAAAACCATTCATAAAATGGGTGGACAACGTAATGAGATGGTCAACTGCAGAACGCCACACTCTAAATCCACACTGAGCATCCATCAGTAAATTGTGAGATTCAAGCCACCACACCAGCCAGTCATGAATCATACAAATTCCATCACCTTGAAAATGCATCTGGTAAGATATATGGGGGTGGGGTGGGGGGGGGGGGGTAGCCAGAAGGGAGGTTTTTAGTGGAAAGCACTTGCCCACAAGAGAAAGGTGCTGCAACATCTGAATGTGGATGGTGTCTGGCCCTGAGGTGGAGGATCAGGATGAGCTGAGAGCATGATCTAGCTCTGTCATAGTGAAGACAGGTTTGTAGCACTCACTCATGATTCCGAGAAGGGAAGGGTCTCACCCGAGCCCCCTCCAATTGTTTCTGATGGAGGAAGGTAGGGTGGTGGTAGGAAGAGCTGGAAACTTCTGCAAAATGGCATCCCAAGGTGTTGAAGATAGCAATAGCGTCCACAATGAGATGATCAGCTACTGTCAAACCAGAAAACTGGGAATGGATCTTTGTTCCAGAGAGCCATCTGATGTTGGCCCACATGACACAGCAATGTGTGGTACTGATAAAAGAACTAGTGAATGAAATCCAGCTAGCTCTTTTGCTATCCTGAAGAACAAGATGACTCTTTGCACGCATGTGTTTATAATGAATGAAGTTTTCCAGACTAGGGTGGGGGTTAAAAATGTGGAGAGCACATCTACATGTGCAAATTGCATCGCAGCATGCCTCAGTCCATTAAGAGACTGGGACACGACATGGTAGAGAGGAAGTATGGGGGATGGAACGTTCTTCAGCAGTAAGGATAACATATCCCAGTAAGGATAACATATCCCACAATGTGGGATATTCGACCTAGTCATCACAACTGGGAAATCTCATTCCTTGAAGGTCGCCAGGGAGGAAGGGGGGAGTAAAGCTGGCAGTTAGCCCTAGAAAGCTGTGATGGGCAAGCTGGGCAGTGTAGAAGGATAGGTCCAAATGGGAATAGGTGTGCGAGGAGTTGGACAGGGAAGTGGGTGCTCCAGTATTAAGGCACAGGAGAGGTTAAGTTCGTTAAGCAGGTCAGCCAAGATGGCACCTCTCTGACAGGTCCTGGGGAACCCCAAAAGGGATGATTTGCATTAAAGTCACCAAGCAGCAAAAATGGGGAAGGTAGCGGCCAATAGTGACATACCCTATCATGTATTTAAGTGCCTGCCTCTCACTCAATGAAGCAGTCCGATATTCGCCTAAGTCTCTCGATATCTGGCTTACAGACATCACGTTTACTTGGCTTACTTCCATGTACCAGTGAACATTGTTGATTTTGTGAGGTTTTCACTTGTGACCCCGTTGCTTATTGCTTGTTGTTCTTGGTGTCTTTCTCTGTCATCTGTCGTCATGCTTGTCCTTCCTGTCCCATTCCTCCATTTTGTTTGTTCACGGGCTGCTCCCTTTCAGTTCCACCACACTTTCCTTCATGGCCAATGCCACAACCACCCTCGTGAGTTGTGGTGACCCAGCCAACAGAGGCCAGTTATGTTGGGACTCCTCTTTGCCTGATGTGTCTATGGCATCTGTGTTTCCAGTCTCCGGTCAGGCGGTCCACTTCCATCTTGCCCACAGTCCTTTACCACACATTCTCAAACTGAATGTTCCCACCACTCAAAAACGTGTATGCTGTGTGACAACGAGGGCCACATCCAATCAGCTTGTCGCAGTTGCTCGACTCGCTTCAGTCCTGCCCCTCCTGGGCTTCAAGATACCATACATGCTCTGCAATCGATTGTCCCACTGGATGACCCATCGGTGCGGTAGCTTTTAGCTTTTCCTCACATTCAGCCTTTTCACGGAGGATGACATTTTCAGGTCAACACTGGGGCCACTGTCTCCATGATTAATATGGCAACATACATGCGACTGGGTTCTCTTGAGTTGTCACCTACCTCTCGGCAGTTGGTCACCTCCAGAGATGGTTCAATTCCCCTTCATGGGCAGTTCATTGTCCAGGCAATTTACAAACACGTTCCCCAGCTCCTTACCCTATTTGTCGTCTACTATCCATTGGCTTCGAATATTGTTGACCTGGAAGCATTTCAACTGTTTAACTTCTCAATTTCTGATGAAGTTGAGGTCGTTTCCACAGCTGTTCTTTTTCAGGACCTGGGCAATCTGTGCTCAGCTTCTGTGCCATTGTTTGTCACAGATCTCTGATGTGATTCAGATTTTCAGGCACACATCACACTTCGGCTGGAAGTGCAGCCTCACTTTTTCTGGGCCCCACCCCTTCCGGTCAAGTAGGAACTGTATCGGCTCCAGGTTACTGGCATTCTGGAGCCTGTGACTTGTAGTGCCTGGGCGAAACCTTTGGTGGTCATACAGAAACCCAATGGGTCCCTTCGGTTGAGTGGGGACATTGCGCTACTGTCAATGCTCAGTCCCTCATAGACACTTACCCCATTCCCTGACAGGAAGACCTTCTCACCAAGTTTGCCAAGGGAGAGAACTTTTCAAAGATCGACCTGGCTGAGGCATACCACCAGTTACCCTCAGATGCCAATTCCTGGAACATCATGATTATCAACATGCCTTTCTGATTGTACAAGTACAAGCACCTACCATTTGTTGACTATTCGGTGGCAGCCATTTTCCAGCAGTTCCTGGAGCAGCTTAGGCAGCCCTGCAGGAATTGTCTGAATGACGTCTTGGGTGCAGGTCATTCCCGCCAGGAACACTTGCAAAACCTCAGTGCCTTACTTCACACTCAGAGTCTGCAGGTTTACGCTGTCAGCTAGACATGTGATGTTTTTCTTTCAACCAGAAGTGGAATACTTAGGCCACTGGCTTAGCAAAGATGGCATTTGCCCTTCAGGTCATAATGTTGTGGCCATTGAAGGCCCCCCCCTCATCCCAAGGACTTATCTGAACTCCAGGTGTTTTTGGGCAAGGTTACTTGTCACTTGAAGCTCTTACCCCAGACTGCCTCTGTAGCTCAACCCCTAATTCACTTGTGTCACAAAGGGGTACATTTTGATTGTGACCAGGCTTTTCTCTGTTTAAAGGTGATGCTTAACTCTGCCCCTTGCCTTACTTCCTTCTTTACAGACCACGCCTTGGTTGTGGCAGCTGATGCATCAGCATACGGCATTGGGGCCCCCCTCATGCATCAGAATATCAATGGCTCTGAACAGCCCATCACTTATGATTCTAAGATGTTTACCCCAGCACAACAGAACTACTCCCAGATTGGAAGGAGGCCCTGGCAATAGTGTTCGGCGTCCAAAAGTTTCACAACTATCTCTTTGGCGCAAAGTTAACTTTCTTAACAGACCATAAACCCTTAGTTATGCTTTTTGGGCTCCACTCCCACATTCCAGAGTGGACGGCTCATCGTATCCAGCACTGGGCATTATTTTTATGGAATTACACTTACACCATCCAGTATAAGCCAACCGCCTATGATGCTAATGCAGACGCTTTGTCACATCTCCCAGCAGGTCCTGAAATTGTGTTTGACGAACAGATGGTCCTCTGTTTCCACATTGATTCCACCCACCAGGACATGCTGAATGCTCTGCTTCTTATACCTGCTCACATTGCCACAGCTACATGCCGAGACCCTGTCTTGTGGCAGGTCCTCCGCTATGTGGTCCACTGGTAGCCCATCTATATTACTCATTGGATGTGGACCAACTTCAGCCCCTGGCACCCACTGTACCACAGTCTCTCCATGGTCGATGATGTCCTTCTGTTAGCCATGGAGTCTGATCCCATCAGGTGGACATCCCTCCAGATTTGTGGCATCAAGTGCTCAGTTTGTTACACTGTGGGCACTGAGGTATGTCCCACATGAAATTTTTGGCTCGTTCGCACATGCATTGGCCAGACATCAATGATGATGTTGACCAGCTCATCCATGGGTGCACTTTGCGTGCGCGTCACCAGGCAAGCCCCTCTTCAGTCATTTGCACCCTGGCTTGTACCTCACCAGC
Organism: Schistocerca serialis cubense; assembly: GCF_023864345.2. Taxonomy (NCBI): domain Eukaryota; kingdom Metazoa; phylum Arthropoda; class Insecta; order Orthoptera; family Acrididae; genus Schistocerca; species Schistocerca serialis. The sequence goes on along the minus strand of NC_064644.1, from coordinate 621,772,921 downwards.
CATGGCATCGCACCCATCTTGATTCTGAGTGCCCATTTTTGGGGTCTGTGTGGTTACTTATTATTGACACCTACTCCAAATACCCATATGTTGACCGTGTGGCGGCCACCGCCAAGGAGGCCACACTCGTGGCCCTGGCCCAGGTTCTCACCACTGAGGGCCAATGGTATCAAACATATCCTCCAATGGCGCAGCAGAGAGGCTTGGCCACACGTTTATACAGCTGACAAAGGCAGTCTGAACATCTCCAACCACATCAGCCCTCACCCTGTTCTTGAGCACCTATCACACCACGCCAATTGACGGACGTAGTTCAGAGGAAATCCTCCATGGGTGACAGCCACAGACCCTGCTGCATTTGCTGATGCCATCCTCTTCCTGCCCCCGCTCTTGGCCCTCTCAGCATTACGGCCCCAGCACAGTAGTGTGGGCCCGCGTTTACAGGAGCAAGGCGGGTTGGACATCTGCCAGTCATCGCAACCCATGGGTGGCATGTGACATCAGTGCACATGCTGAAAGGGTTGGAGTGCCGCCATCATAACCAGCTCTGCCCACATTCCCCTGCGGGACTCCCGCACCAACTCCTCAACCACTACCTCCTTCAGGTACACATGTGGTCCTTGAGTCACCACCACTGCCCCAATTGTTGCCTCCCTGCCAGCCTGACACCAGCCCTCCCCGCCCCCAGATGGATCGGCATCTCCCTCAGCTGCCATGGCCTCTGGGTTGGCCATCATGAACACCTCAGTTGTCCTTTCCATGTACGAGTCGCCTTTGTCGATTTATGAGGTTTTCACTTGTGACACCGTTGCTTATTGCTTGTTGTTGGTCTTTGTGTCTCAGTATCTTGCTCAGTCATCTGTCGTTGCGTCTGTTTTTCCTTTCCTGTTCATCTGTCTTGTTTGTTCGCAGACTGCTCCCATTCGGTACCACTGCACTTTCATTGACAGCATACCTGCAGCCATTCCGGTCATGGTTACAACAGGGAAGATCAAAGCAAATCAGTAAGAAATTTGAAAGCTCAAAGCGGTCATGAGGGCACAATTTCGTTTCCTGAAAGCAGAGGACAAGGGGGTGCTTCAACACTAAAAGCATTCGCAAATCGTCATTGTGGGACTGAAGGTGGTAAATGTTTCATTGGAGAACAGTCATGATGAACAGACGTTGGGGTGTCACCTCGGCAGATGCTGAGTGACAGCCTAAGAAGAGGTGCTACTACAGAGTGCAGACACAGGAGGATCCTGCTCCATGGAGTCAGACAGAAACATCAGATCGCTTGTGCGGGCTGTCTGTGGAGTCCAGTGCCGAAAAACAGTTTTTAGTTAACATCGGCATCATGGAGGCTGGCCGGGCTAAGGTATTACGTGCTGACACCATCAAAGAGGATCTTCAGGGTGGCAAAAGGAGGACTGTTTGCCTTTGGAGGACTTCTTTGAGCCCTCCCAGTTGATGACTCAAGTGTTGTTTGGCTGGAGGGACAGAGTAAGTCTTCATGGGAGTACTCCTTCTGGCCTTTCCGGCCTACAGGTTGTGTAGCTGGTTGCTTGGACCCTTGAGGCAAGAGTTCGACGGTTTCTTGCAAAGCAGGATGGAGGGATGGCGATGCTACCTTGACACTGGGCAATTTCATGTCCTCAGAGTTGAATTGGAGGTTGTATGTCTGCCTGGCCACGTCTTTCATGGAGTAAGGGGAAACAAAAACAAAAATAGATGCCAGACAGGAGAACACAGGGTTTGTGACTACCCAGTAACTGGATAAGGCACCTTTTCCTTCAACTGGATCTCTTGAACAACGTGCACACCAAGATACACTGGTCACTCCTAAGATGAATTCGCATGGCCGCATTTGCAGTTGATACAGCAGGGAGATAGAGGTGGACGATCGCCCTTGTGCGCATCCCTACCACAGGGGACATGTGGCTGGTGTTGACAAGATGTTATAGAGTAGTTAAAATGATGACATTGGTAGCAGCACATTGGGTTTGGAATGTATGGCAATTTGGAAAGTTTACTGCTCAAGCACACACCCCACCCTGAGACTGGCCTACAGCAGGAGGAACGAGAGAATCCGACCTGTCAACACGGGGCTGGGAATTATGAGTCACCCAGTTACCTGTTATGCACAGATGCATGGGCCAGCCTTTAGGAGCACACAGGGAGCAAGAAGAGAAGAAGAGGACCCCCGAACGCAGAAGCAGAGGAACAAGAGAAGGGGAACAGAGAAAGGAAAATGGAGCGGAAGACAAAGGTGAGATGTTTGTACATCAGTGACAGAATGCTGGACATTCCCAAGAATACCCCAGACATGTTCCCCAAGGGGAAAAGAACAGCAAGATGATTGACGTACAACACAAAAGGGAAAAGGTTCTGCAAAGCCTGGGGCCCCATGGTAGCCAAGAATGAACCCACCAAGGAATGGCGTGCCCCCGGAGGGGTGGGGGGGCAGTGTTACCAAGCTACCAAGTGGTGGCATGAGAAAAACACACACACACACACACACACACACACACACACACACACACACACACACACACACACACACACACGTTTAACTTATACAAACATTTGGAGCCACTCCACTTACATTACATTGCTAATAAAATTGGTTTGCTATATTTTTAGGTGGGGCTCATGTGTCTTGCCCCATGGCCACCCCTCACTCTCCGCAGTCCTGGTTGCAATGGCTGATCAGTTTCTCAAAACCACACACTCCTGTTGTCAACACTAAACAATACTGAAGGTCACGTAATGAGCAATGTCCACTGGACAGTGGACATCCGGAAGCAGGGGACTAGGACTGAAGTGACAAATCATTCTATATTCCATGGCAATGTGACTGAAGGATTTGGATTAGCTGAATGCTGGCTGAACTTTACCTGCCATCATCTTTAGTACCAACAATCATGTGAAGAGGAGGCAGTGTTACAGTATGCAATTCCTCATCGTTAACTTCTTGTCCTCTTATTGCACTTTAAAAAATGCTAAATTCAGAAGGACAATTATGTATTTGATGGTAGTGTACTGTCTACAGCAAAGGAAGTGTTCAGACACAAAGACTGACAATCAGCTCAACAATGCCGCCTGTCACTGAGCAGCATTGTGAGGCGAAGGTTTATGGACAATGACATTCCTGAAGTGAACTTGCGTGCCAATGTTCCAACCTGAAAGCAATGGATCATCTTCAGGACGAGTCATAATGGTGACATCATTCCAAACCTGATGTCCAACATCTCTACCTTCTTTGGGTTTAGCTCTCAAGGAAGAATGGGCTGCCATTCCTTCACAGAGGTTCAGATGTCTCAATGAAAGTACAAACAGAAGAGTTCAAGCCACCGTAAAGGAGAAGGGTGGACACACTCCATCTTAATGTCCACTAATAGTTGTCCTGATACATTTGATTCACAAGCCTCCCACTGTGGGCTCTCACTACTACTCACCCACTGAGTGCCTGGCACCTCCAGCTCTTGCTTCTTTACTGGGTACGGCATCTTCCTCGAGTTGCCGCCGTCTTCCAGCAGCTGCAACTGTACACACAGAGAGGAAAGCATCTCTTAATAACTTTATTTACTGCTTTAGTGATGTGCTCCTTCTACTATTCCCACATTATGGCTGCACTGACTGGAACATATGTTAATTTCAACACACACTGTTGCCATACTGAGCCTCTAATCAATCTCAGAAGACATTACAAAGAAACAGAAAGCCACAGTCATGGTCTGTCTAAAAAGGAAACTTTTAGACAGTGTCAATTAGCACACAACTTTCATGGAGTATGCTTGTACATGCCACTTCAAAGGAGTGATGCCTTCTTAATGAATGACATTTTAAAAAATGTCATTAATACAGTATGAAAATAACAACATAAAACAACCTGTCATATTGTTCATTAGATTTATTTTCATTTTTTATATGGTGAATTTTCGACATGGAACAATATGCACCTTCAGCACTGGAGAGTTTTAACAGCAGCTTTCAGTGAGAAACTATGTGCTTGGCTGTGGAAATAGGTACTCCGTGGGTCACCACATTGTCCTGCTGATGCATAGGCTTCCAAAGGGCAGTTATTTCAATAAATTATACATGCAGTGAGACACAGAAGAGGAATGTTGGAATTATAACAATTCTCTCTTTTATACTGAATGAATGAAAGTGGTCTTTTAGGGTGTGTGTGTGTGTGTGTGTGTGTGTGTGTGTGTGTGTGTGTTTTTTATGACTTAAAAAACAACAACAACAACAACAACAACAACAACAACAACAACTACTACTACTACTACTACTACTACTACTACAATACCAATAACGTCTGCAGGAAGGATGAGTTGGAGAATCTTTGTTATCCTTCCAAACTCTGTGTCAGACATTTAAAAATCATATAACGGGCTGCCATGCTCCAATGTATTTACATCACAGATGAAAATGGTAAAATAAGTCCAAGCAATAACCACACCTGTAAATTACTAATAAAGTACTTTTATCAACTCTTGAACTGTAAACAACTAAATTGTTCCATCATCTTTCGGGCGTGCACTTGGGACAGCGACAATTCTTCTTGTAATATTTCAGCTAGAAACCTCCCAGCAGTCTTCAAGGCGAGTCGGAGACTGAGTTCATAGCATTTGCGCATGCCTATTTATATGGAGAGTCATGTGATACAAAGCTGCTGAGGATTAAAAGCGCATGCGTCAAAGATATCAAAGTCGCCACTACTGCACTAGTCATAGTTAAGATTTATATAGCAAAGATAAACATATAAGCACAGAGTGCAAACAAAATAGTGCTGCTGCGAATCCTCCGTGCTTGTAAATAAATAATTAATTTTTAAAAGAGGTAACATCTGTCAGAAGTGAAGATGCAGAAATTCTTTCTGAACGAAGGTGTGAAATAAGTGGTTTCCAAGCATTGTAAAGATGAAATCCTTCGTCATGGTTTAGCAGGTTGTCGGCTAGTTGTATTTCTACAGCTTCCTTAACAACTGAGTCCCAGAAAGATGAAGCAGTAGTTAAAATCTTAACATCTATATAATCCATGGCATGGCCAGTAGAAATGCAATGTTCAGCAACTGCTGATATGTTGGACTGAAGAAGACGTGTGTACCGCTAGTGTTCGACGCATCGTTCCTGTACAGTGCACGTGGTAGCCCTATGTAACATTTTCCACACTCACAAGGGATTTCATAAACTCCCACCTTTTGCAAGAGCAGATCATCCATAACAGATCCCAACAAGGCTGCAGTCTTAGCGGGTGGGCGGAATATCACATCCACTTTATGTTTCTTCAAGATTCTAGCAATTTTAGAAGAAATATCACCCTTGTATGGGAGAAAGGCTGTAGATTTCACTTCACTTTCCACTTCCTCATCCTTTTCCTGTGGTTTTTCTGCAGTTTTTATTTGCAGGGCTTTCTTAATCTGCTGTTGCGAATAGCCATTTCTCTGAAATATCGCAAGAAGAATTGTTGAGCTGAGGTCATCCAACAATCTTCACAATTTTAAACCCATATCTGAACCAAAACAAATTTAAATAGTTGTTTCTCAGGGCAGCATTCTGGGCCCATTGTTATTTCTAGTTTATATCAATGACATACAGGCTCCAGACAGCCCAGCCAAAATTCTACTATTTGCAGATGACACGAGTATCATAATTAGAGATAAAAAAGAATCACTGTGTACTCCAGCAGAAAAAATGCTCTCATACATACAGTCATGGTTTTATTGAAAAAAGGGCTATCATGCTCCAATGTATTTACATCAGAGACGAAAATGGTAAAATAGGTCTAAGCAATAACCACACATGTAAATTACTAAGAAAGTACTTTGATCAATTCTTGAACTGTAGATAACTGAATTGTTAGCTAGAATTTCCAGATATTTGATGAAAACATGGAAGCAGATCTACCACCTACAGCAAACAAACAAACAAACAAACAAAAACCCTGAAAAACAACAAAGCCAGTGGAGAAGAAATAAAATCATCTCAACCATAACTGGTGTCAAGCAGAAATGACAACTAACCTTCAGATTATGTCTGAAGAAATATGGGAAACAAAAGATTTCAGAAGACTGGAAAGTGGCTCCTATCCATCCTGTGCACAAAAAAGTCACAGGCATTATCTAAATAATTGCACAGGTATATATCTGTTGCCAGTGGGCTGTATTATATTTTTAACAATATTACTAAACAAGGTAGAAGTAACACTTGACAGCCATTTGGGAGAATATCAGAGTGGATTTAGAAAGATCGAATCTGGCTCAGAACAGAATTTCAACTTTTAGTCCATACAAATTTTAAGACATAGTTTTAACATTTACAGGTTCTAGAAAAGCATTTGATTGACAGGTAAACAGTGGGTAAAGTGACTCGAGAACTTGGCATTACACTAAACTAGCAAACCTTATTCGTGAAACACCAACACACTGAAGCATAAGTAAAGTTTTGGTGTGAAACACCTAAGGCACTCAAAATAACAGGTGAAATGCAGGGTGACAACATGTTTCCACACCACCTCAACTGCATCTTAGAGGAAATAGTAAGATAATTGAAACAAAAGGCAAAGAACATAAGCTGTCGTAATGAGACTGGAGACTTCAGGAAAAAGAGATACTGAAATTCAGGGTCTAGTATTTGCAAATGATTATGCCATTCTTTATAAAAATATAACAAATTCAGAAATACAAATCAACCTCTTAGATGGAATACGTAACAAAGCAGCTTTAAAAGTTTCTGTAGGAAAAATGTTTTAGGGCAAACATAAAAAAATGACCCAGAAATCCTAGTAACAGATAATGAACAGATAAAGAGGGTTTATAAATTCAAATATTTGGGTAGAAAGATTCAAGGCAATGGCTTCAAAAATATTTGCTCTAGTCAAAATAGTATGTAAAATGGAGAAAGCATATGATATAAACATGAACATTTACAACAAGGTGTGTGTGTCTAAAAATTTGAAAATACAGCACTACAGCACAGTAGTAAAACCAGAATGTCTCTATGCAAGTGAATGTTTAATGTTGAATTATGAGTTATACAAACTTCAAGTCCTAGAATTAAGAATCATTTGAAAAATACTCAGGCTGTTAGGAAATCCATGAGCAGATTGTTAAGCATCTTTGGGACAAGATGTCAACAACAGGACAGATTCAGAAAGAAACTGGAGATTACAGGACAGATTCAAGTAGTTAGGAAAGATTTGGAAAGAAATACAAGAAAAAGACCCAGCAGAATGATAGGATTTCAAGAAGAAAGTGTTGCAAATTGAAGCATTCCAAGGCAGGAAGAAGAAGAGGAAGACAGGGTCAGAATGGTCTGAGGAAGAAAAAAGGATAGATAGTGAAGACGAAGGAAACCTGGAAGAAGAACAAAGGAGGAAGCATTGAAATTAGTATGTGGTCATTAGATACCCCAAACAGAAAAACAAAAAGAAGAAGAATGTCTGTGATGTCATCAAAATAAAACATCAATATCAAGGGCCCCACACACTTCCTTGGAGCACATCTACAGTTACATCTACAATGTTCCATACAGTTCTATGCAGTGTCCTATGTACCGATATATCTTCAGCCTTGTCACGAAACTCATTTCATTTGTACATATTTTTTATTTAAACCACCCACCATCAATGCATTATGATGTTGGTACATCATTAGAACATTAAATGTTGGGAGCAAAAACAGAGAGACATCTTAAGTGAACACTGTGCACTGTGTTATTGTTACTTATGCAGCCGATACCAATAATGTAAGAGTGAGCACACAATGTATGCTTTAAGTCAGCCTTTCCCATCATTGTGTTTTGTGTCGTTGGGGGTATTACATGTGATCTAAGACAAGTTCATATGCCTAGGGATCAAAGGATACAGTGGTCTTTTCCACCATTTTTACGAAGTACATTACCTTGTTCTCACTTAATGTGGACACATTCTTTTAGGTAAATTGTCATTCTATGAATATTATGTTGACACAAAGCACTGCTACATTTTAATTTAAAATGGCTAAGTCGGCAAAATGAGAACAGTGGTGTTTATGAATATGTGGTTTCAATGGTAAAGTTTTCACCATGTATGGGGATAATGCCATGGGACAGAGCATGGCAAGGAAAGATTTTCTAATTTAAAGGATGATTGTTTTGAAATTATTGACCTTCCATTTTCAGAAAGACCTTCAGAATTTGATGAAGATCATCTGAATGCATTAATCCACAATGATGCACATCATTGCACTCAAGAACCAGAAAATGTGATGAAGTATGACCATTCCGTCACTGTGCAGCATTTTAATACAAAGGAGAAGGTTCAACAATAAAGCATATGGGTACCACATGCCAAACCATATAAATCAGTGGTTGGCCATATGTACATTACCCTCTTGCTTGTTCTTGATTAGTGGGTGAATACCACTGACCATTTCTAACCTGCATTGTTACTGATGACTAGAAATTTTGTTTTTAGGCTAATTTAAGAGAAAGAACGGAAAGGAATGCTTTAGTCCAAACAGAGCAGCAGTGCCACATAGACATTTGAGCATCCACACAAGATAATGTTATGGATATTGTGCAGAGGTCCGGTGTTAGAATATTGCTGCAGGGTGTGGGAGCCTTACCAGGTGGGATTGACAGAGGACATCGAAAGGGTGCAAAAAAGGGCAGCTTGTTTTGTATTATCACGTAATAGGGGAGAGAGTATAGCAGATATCATATGTGAGTGGGGATGGAAGTCATTAAAACAAAGACGTTTTTCATTGCAATGTGATCTATTTACGAAATATCAATCACCAACTTTCTCTTCCGAATGCGAAAATATTTTGTTGAGACCAATCTACATTGGTAGGAATGATCATCAAAATAAAATAAGAGAAATCAGAGCTCCAACAGAAAGGTTTAGGTGTTCATTTTTGCCATGCGCTGTTCAGGAGTGGAATGGTAGAGAGATAGTATGATTGTGGTTGGATGAACCCTCTGCCAAGCACTTAAATGTGAATTGCAGAGTAATCATGTAGATGTAGATGTAGGTGACCATGTGGTGTACTACGAGTTGATTGCATGAGGTGTAACTTTCCTGTTGGTATTTATTGTCAACAACAGACATCTTGCAGATATAGTCCCAGAAAAACATCCAGGAAGACTGTGTGAAGTGGTGCTATTCCACAGTAACAGTCACCAGCATTCTGCTAGACTGGCAACAAACACTATAGAACAACTGGGTTGAGAAGTCATTTTGCACCCACCCTTTTCATCTGATCTTGCACCCTCAGATTTCATCTTCTCTGCTCTCTGTTCAATGATCTTGACATACTTCCTTTGGGGTGAAAATACACTTTGAACATGGCTCTTTGCTACAGAACCACATGATTTCTACAGTTGTGGATCCAGAAAGTTATCCCAACAGACTGAAGTGAACAGCGAAACAAATTATATTATTTATGATGATTTAAGTCTCCAGTATGTATAGTCTGAGTTTTTTTAACTTGTAGGAAACACTACAGTGTTATGCATCAGCCTAAGACGTTCGATTGGCCATGAAAGGGTTAATCTGGAAATAAGCAGTAAAAGGCTAAGCCAGGAATAACATTGTTGCGTTCTGTCCCTCTGCCAACCAGATAAATTGTCATAAACCCGCAGGCCAACTGCGTGAGGAGTTGTGGTGGACAGATTTAATGCAAATGTCATATAGGGGATGGGGTGGCAGAGGGTGTAACATAGGAGGTACAGGTACAGGTACAGGTACAGAGCTAGGCATGGGAAAGGGCAGTGTAGGGGTGGCTAGTACTGAGGGAAGAATTGTGAAACTTAAGTTAAGGGGAACCCCAAAATTTTCAAATTAGGGAAGCTGGTATGGGAGTAGAGAGGGCGAGAGGAGTATGAGATGGGTCTCGAGAATGCAGTACACAAGTTGTGAAGCCACCAACAAGTCAGCCACCTTGTACTCAGTAGCATGTTGTCACCGGGTAGTCAATAACACACTTGGCAGGCGGGGGATTGAGAGTAACTGTGGCACCCAGATGGGTCAGGCTATTTCACACATCAGTCATGTGGCAAAATTCATTACTACTTATCATAGTGTGCCTATTTGTAATGTTTGCTTAACATTACAATGACAAATTTCTAAATGTCAATTTGGTACTTAAAAATTTGTCTTTTTTTCTCTTTGACCACATTTCCCTCACAATCTACCACAGTACACATTTTCAATGCAACTGCACATTTGTAACCAATCTTTCGTAGTTACAATAACACCACCAATTTTCAGTATGAATTATGTATGACATAATTAACATCCAGTGTTAAGTTATAGTATAGAGTTTTTAAAATCTGTTTCACAAAAATTATTTACCACACCACCAATGGAATATTAATGTCAAAGAAAAAGATGAAAAATAAAGTACTACATAATAAAATATTAAAGTCGTAACTTTAATGTGTAATTAAGCTACTGAAGAAAGCAAATATCTCACCTGCCAACAGCTCCTCCATCCTCAACTTCTGCGGCATCTGCAAAAATATTAAGAAGCTGAATAACTTTACATCAACAGAATTTGAGTGTAAATCAAACATCTTGATATGTGGCAGTGGTTGTCTTCTCACTGCACATGCTCATTTTAATGTTTTTGAAGTTGCTAAATTAAAATAGTGATGGAGATTAGGAATCAGGTGCTGTGGCAAGTACATGCATGTGGAATTTTATAAAAGTGAGATTGATGAAAACTGCATAATGATCCAAGTGAAGAACCACAACATATTTTAATTTTAATTGTCTGAATTCATTACAGCTGCCATATACAGCCACTGTCACAGAGAAGGACAAAGGTGCCCACAAAAAGCAAGGCAACATTGGTGTTTGGAGGCTGGTGTAAGGACACTGCCAGTGACTGAAATAATGGTACAGCTTAGTTTGCTGGAATGAACACCCCTCATGAAAGGGGAAAGGAATAACAGACCATTATAAAATTACAGACTGTCACAGTTAGGAGATAGAGAAATTATGTCATGTACAATTCTGTTAGTGTCTCCATTGGATTTCAAGTTACTGAGAACCAGCAGATCCCAAAGTGTTGAGCCACAGCAGTTCACGTAGCACACGTCGCAAATGACATGCCATGTAGTGTAGCAGAGTTGTGGCAGCTTACAACTATGTGACTCACTTTCTTTTGTATTAGTAGTGTGATGTTGATAGGAAGCCATAAAGGCCACATGAATACCGAGAATCCTGATCGAAACACTTTAAACTATCTGCAAGTACTGCAATGACTGCATACCTACAAAACTGGAGGACACTGGCCTCAACAATACATTATGATTTTATGAGCTTTGTCTATTTAGGGGTGTACTAACATGTTCCAGAGTGTTGTTGTGTTAGAGTAATTCTTCATCAAAGTTCATATTTTGGATTCCAACATGCCAATAGCTGCCCCAGAGGTAAGGAGGTTTAATGTGTTGAGGGTTTGCCCACAGATACTTAACATGCGTGGCCAGCACATAAGTTTTCATTTCAATTGAGTCACACTACCCTGTTAGGGAACTTCTTACACATGCAGGAAGTTTGTTCAAGGTACATTGTTGGTTAGGGTTTGGATAGTTATTTTCTATGTATTTTGTGTTTATTAGCACATGCTCAGTTAGCCCCCAAACTACACTGAATAGCTCTTGTTGTTCACACTGCTACAGCAGACTGCAATGTGATTGAAATATAGCACTGTAGGCATCCAAATCTCTATTGATGGCATTCTCCTGTAAAAATGCATCAGTGGCAACTGGCATCAGTGTATCAGCCTCACTGATTTGTACCTGTACACAGAGAACAAGTGAGACTTGTGTGTTTCATAGTGAATGACTAGGTGGAAGCCACTTCATACTGTGGACAGTGTTAAGGTGATATGCAGAAAAGTATATCTAATTTACAAAGAAGATAGTGTAGGTGTCTTGAAGTGTACTATGTGACATTGGTGGCAATGATATATGGCATCATAAATCACAAATACTGTAACAGCCTAGCGCATGTTCATAGCAACACTGCAGAGAGCAACAATGACAGCATGAAGAACCAGCATAAAGGTGTGGGAGTTTAAACAATTGGAAAATTTTATATCCAGCAACTAAAGGAACTATATGCCAATTTGGATACACAGCTTAACCAACAAAACTATCATCAACAAGTGTGGTACTCAGTACTGATGACTTAACATCAGGCATTCCTGTCAGGGACTGCTGTTACAACTTTTACAAGAAACTAATGTAACATTTACACAAAATCCAACTGAAGTGTAAATTTGGATTCCTTGACATGCATAAGGCAAGTCCTACATCACTTGGAGGGGAAAGGAAATTTCAAAACTGAAGTCTTTAAAGTAATCTGTAAGAGCACAGTTTGACAGAACTACAGGCAATGCATCATTATCCCATTTTGGTATATTCGAGCATTTAATTGGGAAGCTGTTAGAGCAGTTGCTGTGGACAATTTTGAAGCAACTTTGTATTTTGGCCATGCATATCTCTGTGGTCATGGCTAACAGGGATGGAAGCTGATATTATGACAGCAGCAACACAATGTGACTAATGTGAACACATCCAATAAAGAGGAAACTGCAAATAAGAATTTTTTGTCGAGTAGTGACTTGAGTAAGAGCATAATTGGACTGGGGCAGCCCAACAACTAGGGTCCCAATGGCAGTCAAAACAAAGGAAATACAAGAAATTAAAATGGAAACAAAAAGTGGAAAAATAGGTAAAAACATCTGACTAAACACGTCCACAAATGTCCATAGCTCATTGAGGGGCTACAGCAGTGGTCTGGAATTAGTCCTCTGAAAGTGAACTAAATGGATTTTGGTCCACTCAGCTTGTGTCAGTTGCTAACAGGATGTGGCTTAAATTCCAGCACTGCAGCACCTTTGAGAAACAAGTACTTTTATTCACTCTGTGAAGGCAGTACAGAATTCTCTGACCAGTCATTTGCACAGAAGTTGCTGGTGGTGACTGCACTGAAGTCATTCCATGTGGTACTGTGTTACAATCATTACTGTATGCCTCCTACCAGATTTAAACACATGATAATGAATTTAATAATGGTTACAGAGAGCCAAGGATGCTTGCACAAGGTAGATCAGAGTGGTGAACTGCATCAAACCCCATTCGGACTGACAATAACAACAACAAGAACAACTGCAGTCCATAAACTGGGTGAGTATGAGCCTAACACCAAGTGGTGCTTACTTTACAAACTGATTTTCTGCTACATCAGTTCCATACTGACTTCCCTCCTACCTCCCTCCCACCCACCCTACCTCCCTCCTTTTGCACTGCAGTTCTGCAGGTACAAAATGTCTGAGATGAGTGGCAGTATAGTTACTTCCCACTCACCAAATCTATCACTCTTACTGAAGGGTGCAGTGATGTAAGACAGATTGTGATTTAGTAAGCAAATTGAGTGCACGGTCTTGCTATTGTTAGGTAGCACTGATTCGGACAAATGACCGACAGTCGAGATCAGATGGCCTCTAACAAAGCTGTGTTTAGTCAGGCTGTGGAGGATGCATGGGGAAATTACATGATGCAGTGTCCACAGTTGCATTTTTCCTCCATTACATGAAGGAAGAACAATCTGTGGACAAAGTTCATTGCTGTAGCCCAGGATTCAGACAAGAAATGAACACGTTTTGTCCAACAGAAATTAAATGTCATATTGTTTCTTATTCTACATACAGCATGAGGAAACACATGTACTCCATCAAATAAATGCAGCATACAGACCAATTTCTATATATAAACACCATTTAGAAACTACAAATTATCCTACTGCCCTGTTTTCTTATTTGATCATGAGAGACTTTCCAATTTGTAATTTGTGTGTGTGTGTGTGTGTGTGTGTGTGTGTGTGTGTGTGTGTGTGTGTGTGTGTGTGTGTGTGTGTGTGTGAGAGAGAGAGAGAGAGAGAGAGAGAGAGAGAGAGAGAGAGAGAGAGAGAGAGAGAGAGAGAAGATGTATTTTGCACATTTTTGGCCGAGTCTGATGGGTGGCAATAGAGTGGGAGAGAGATGAATTTGACATAACAAAAAATAGCCCTAAAAAGGGGCACTCTTGGTTTATTCATTTCATGTATGTAGGCAGAGAGCAAGTAAAGAGAATGTAATACTCAAAATATTAAATTAAAATAAATTTATTTCAGGTACAAGGATAATGCCAACTAGAACTAGCTCAAATTTCCTACTCTCATCTTTGATATTTTTCCGTCACCAAGACATTTTGTGCTGGCTCTCACTGACAGAACACTGCACAGCAGAACAAGGAAAGAAAGTAAAATGTTCTCAGTCCATAACATTTTATCCAGAATGCCCCATTATTTCTGACTTCAGTCATTCACCCTGGCAATGAATCTGTGAGGCATTGGACCCATTTGTCAGAAGAGGCAACCCCACCGAGGCTTCAAAAAAAGCAGTCCAAAAGAGCATCAGCCATAAATGGTGTGTTTCACAGCCAGTTCTCTGTGTGTTCATGCTACTTACACACACATAATTTCCATTGTGTTCAAGTGAGCAGTCTCTCACAGCCAGTCCATTACATTAATGTCTATCTTGCACAGCTGCAGTTGAATGAGCAGACCTATACACAAGTGAATATTCTTCCTGTAGCACAAGATCCCCTCCACAATATAGCATTCACACTAAATGCAGCACCACTTTCTTCAAAATGTGGGCATACGGCCCTCTACTGAGGAAGCATTCATGCTCCTCTCGGGGGAAACCAACGCCCCCTACGGGGGAAGCCTACGACCCCTACGGGGGAAGCCTACGCCCCTACGGGGGAAACCAACGCCCCCAGGAAACTGACAATCGGCTAGTACTACCTGTTGTCACCACTTATTTGGCATTATGTCTGGACCCTCGCGGCTGCTAAAGTACTGTTTGGTCTTGGTAAGACAACTTATCTGTGAAAAGTACATTTTTACACATTGCATTCAGATGGAGCTCTGTGGCTGCCAGCCAGTGTAACACATTTCCTCACTGAGTTCCTGTTTTATAGTGGATCATTGTGCGTGCAGTACAGCTTTCCTTGGCCCTCAGTGAACTGCATCATTGGAAGTGGGAAGTTGGTCACTCACTACAACTGCTTCGTATCTAGGGGAGGGATTAGTTGGCTCTTACAGGCAACCTATGTGTTATCCTGCTGTGTGCTCAGTATCTTGAGCCACGCATTCTGCTGATAGTGCCTCCTTCAACAAATTTCTTTAAAATTCTGTTTACAGTAGGGGTAGACTTCTGACATTCCAAAGATTCATCAATCACACAGGTTGATATTTTATCCAAAGTTCCCAATACTCAGGCAACTTCCATTCCCATAGTCACCCTTGGGGGTGAATTTGTATAGCTTCAAAAATGCACGTTACTACCCCTTAATATTTGTCATGTCAACACAGGATACATAGAAATTCACGACTCTGCCAGATATGTGACAAGCATGGATGGAAAGCCAAATCATCTGCATACTGCAGACGTTTGCTGAACCCTGCACAGCTTACACTGAGGACAAGCCACATATTTGAACAAAATGTCCTTAAACATTTTTGCCATTTATCAGCATGACAAGAGAGAAATCAGCATTTGACTAATATGCCATTTCTGATGACTAACACCTCTGACAATAGCTCAGTTACAGTCATCCACTCACAAGCAGCACCACAGGAACATCACAGTCAAGCTAACATTAATGGTTTGAGTTGGAGCCAGGGCATGGGTAACAACAACCAAAGGTGTATTCATTTATTTCTTATGTCTGTTACTTGTAATTAGGGTCTCAGTGATGTTCTAAGACCTTCCATGACATCTTCCAGTGATCTGTGCTGGCTGGGCTGTTTTGAGGGAAGAGACCAAACTGCGAGGTCTTCGGTCTCATCAGTTTAGGGAAGGATGGGGAAGGAAGTCGGCCGTGCCCTTTCATAGGAACCATCTCGTCATTTGCCTGGAGTGATTTAGGGAAATCGCACTGATCTGTGCCCGCAACTATTGCTGCTATGATCGTCTAACACAAGACTGCAACTCACCTCGCCACCATCTTCCTTATCTTCCCCTTCTCCCCGTTCCCTTTTTCGAGCACGATATGCAGTACACTAGGACTCCCATACAAGACAAACATCGTGTGATGAAAACCTGAATAGTATTGTAAACCCCGTGAAGAAATTTGATCTCTTTTTGCTGTAGAAATGTTTGTGGAAGTGCACTTCACAATGTTGATATTGTGCTGGACTATATACAAGCACTGTAATGGAATGTGAAGTTATACTTTGGCAAATGTGACAGATGAGATCTGATGGAATATGATCAAATGTTTTGTTGCAACACTTGGCTTACCTAGGCCTGCAACTGGATGATACTGTGAATCATTAGTTTTACTGTTTCTATTCTTTGCCATGAGGTCTGGTTTGTGTTCAAATAATTATATCAAACTTGGCACCCATTCTACATCTACATCAGTAAAGGCACATAAGTGAGTACTTAAGATGCCAGCATCCGAGTTCAAATGCATCTGGAAGCTTTTAATTGTTGGCATTCTTTTTTCTGGTAGTTCATAATAGATCTAATAGATTATAGTTAATATTCTCTGACAAGTAGCTGACCCAGTAACGTTGATAACTAATTTGATAATGCTGCCTGCCCATTCATTAGAGCTTTAATGGCTGTATGTAGGTGCAAAAGTACATCATTATTTGTTCACACTTTGTCAAAGTACTCTGGGAAATTTTAACCACTGCTTTAAACATTTAAGGATGGTAAGTATTAAGTGTGGTTGTAGTAGTGTGTAATATTTCTTATCATGAACTGTTAAAGGTATCATGTTTCATTCTGTCTTTTAAGAAGAGCTCTTCAAATGTTGCTTTTGTTGTTGGTTATTTTCTCTATCATAAAACATTATAGCTTTCATGACTTTAGCTACAGGTAGTTTAATAAATGTATCTGAAACAGAGTGAAGCCCATACGAAACAAGAGCAGCTATTTCATTACTCAGACACTCAATTCCATTATTTGCATAAATGTCCAAAACATCTGTCTCTCTTTCTAGTGAATTTGCAAAAACAATTAAAAAATGGAAATGTGTAGCTTTGAACTCTGCACCTTCAGGTTACCATGCAATGCTATCATTTCACCATGGAGAATGGATTTGGGAAGAGCAGGTAATTTTGAGGCCTTAACCTTCATTCCAAAACATGCAGAGATATATTTTCAAGCTGCAAAATGGAGAATATGAGTGGCAGTGGAATACAAAAAACTTGTTGGTAAAACTGGTCTTCCATTCTTAGTTGCTTGAATGGTAGACAGTGAGCACTTAGAATCTGAATGCCAATAAATATACTAAGGCTAAGAGTGTGCTTATGTCAGTGATTTGAACCTTCCGAGAGTCAGGTCCATAACCTATGCAGTTAAGTAAGCGATCACTTGCATATGGGGCACACATGAATACTGAGTATCAGACACCTCACATTTACCACACCAATGACACTCATCTCCCCGAGATCAATCCCTGGTCTGGTTTTTATGGCACTATTGCCAAATGGTCTGATCTTTTCTGGCTTTTGTCTAATAAGGCACAATTGTTTGTTTGCTGATGAGTGTACACTGACCCCTACCTCAGCACCTCAATGCCTCCAGCCATCACAATTCTTCAGAAATGAATTTAACAATACCATGGAAAGCACACAGGCACGACAAAAAAAAAAAAAAAAAGAAAAAAGAAAAAAAAAACTGTAAGAAAGTGAGCTCTCAGTGAACAAGGCCTCTGTTATATATAGATAACATACACTCACATACTCACGCAAATGCAACTCTCACACACGTGATCACACTCTCTGGCAGCTGAAGCCAGGCTGCGAGCAGTTGCACATGATTAAACAGGCAATCACGTGGGGGTCAGGAGGAGGCTGGGACAAGGTGTGGGAGGGTAACAGGGTAGAGGTGAGCAACAGTAGATTTCTGGAGATGACCTGCAGGAGACAGGACATAATAAGGTTAAAGGCAATAGCAAAGAGGGTCACACTCAAAACAGTACGCTGAGGCACACCAACTTCCTGGTAAAGGTGTCTGACAAGGCAGTACCAACATTCCTTGAAAAATCAATACTTTAAAAATACCTGAAGGACATGGGGCATGTGGCCTCAGAAGTGCCACATGTAGAGAGATCAAGAATACCCATCCTTCAGAAGGTGTTGTAGGCTTTCTGCAAATTTAAAAACACTGGCAGTGTCTGATATATCCACGGAAAACCATTCGCGACACACGTTGACAAAGTGATGAGATGGTCAGCTGCAGGACGGCCTGCTCAAAATCCGCACAGTACAGTGGTCAGTGAATTGCCACACTAGTCACTATACCAGCCAGGCATGAATTACATGTTTCATCAGTTTGCAAACACAGCTTGTGGGAGAAATGGGGCAGTAACTAGAAGGAAGGTATTTTTCCGTACTGGGCTTGGGTATGGGTATGGGAATGACAGTGTCTTTATGCTGGCATCTGGCAAACGGCGCCCTCTGCCCAGATGTAGTTGTACATAAGAAAGAGCAAGTGCTTGCCCACAAAAGATAGGTTTAGGAACATCTGAATGCAAACATCGTCCAGCACTGTGTTGGAGGATCGATAGGAAGTGAGAGCAAGTTCTCGCCCCCTCATACTAAAGGCAGCTTGTAGCACTCGCTAATCTGCCAAAATAAGGGTACTACCCAAGCCTCCTCCATTTGTTTCTGGTGGAGGAAGGCAGAATGATAGTGGGTGGAGCTTGAAATCTCCGCAGAATAGCAGCCCAATGGATCTTGGTCCTGCAGGGCCCATACAACAGATGAGGTAGTGGAACTGTTAGAAGAACTAGTTAAGGAAATCTAGCTAGATTTTTGCTATCCTGAAGGGTGCAACGACACTGTGCATGCAACTGTTCATAATGAATGCAGTTTGCCATCATAGAATGATGGTTAAAAACATGGAGAACACATCTCTGCATGTGAGTTGAGTCACAACACAGCTCAGTCAATCAAGGCACTGGGACATGGCACAGTAAAGATGAAGGGCGAGAATGGAATATTGTGTGGTGGTAATGATGGCATTTGTAAGATATTCTACCTGGCCATCACAACTGGAGAAATTATGTTACTCAAAGGGTGCCAGGGAACAGTAAATCTCAAGTCATCCCTAGAAAGTTGCCATTTGGGTGTGCATATATGTGGGGTAGGAGTCAGAAAATGGATAGCAAATGGTAAATGGTTGCTCGAGTATGTACTAGAGACGGTGATGAGATGATGGGCAAATTGGGCAGTGCAGGAGATTTCCAGATATGGGTAGGAGTGCATGTAGTATAAAAGGAAGATGGGTACTCCCACGATAAGGCAAATGAGGTTAAGGTGACTGAGAAGTTCAGCCTAGAGAGACCTCTCTGTCAGGTTCTGGGAGATTTCCAAAGGGAATGGTGTGCATTACAGTCAACGAGCAGCAGAAAGGGGTGAGGGAGTTGGCCAGAAAGCTGGATGAAGAGTGCCCATGACACGGAATGACTGAGGGATGTAAACAGTACATATGGAAAAGTTCAGGAGAGGAAGTAAAATGCGGACAGGAATAGCTTCAAGCTGGGTAGTCAGGGAGAAAGGTTGACTTTGAACGTCCTTCCATATGAGCAGCATGACTCCCCTCTCTCCTCCTACGATATGGAATGCCATCTTTGGAGAGAGGGAGTCAAAGCAGACTGGGAAGAAATACAAAAGCTCAAATTAATCTTGAGGATGCAATTTTGTTTCCTGCAGGCAGAGAACTAGCAGAGGCTGCGATTCCAAGAGCAGCCGCAAGTCATCTTTTTGGATTGAAGGCCACTAATATTCCATTGGAATAATGTCATGATTAGGAAAGAGGAGGAGGAAAGAGATGGAGAGGTGGCACCTCAGCGGCCATTCCTGTGTTACATTCTTGACTGCATTTACATAAACTTATGGCTCCTCTTTTTTGGTTTCTTAAACATTTTATTTTATCTGACACATTCTTGACCTTTAAGATTTGTGCCACATATTGGTCCTAAACAACAAGATGTATGAAAAAGAAACCACTTACTGGATAAAGGACTGTTTGCCATGGTCATGGGAGCTGGAAGTAAGTCAATGCAAGATCTGAAAGATCACAAGAATGATCATTCAATTCTGTTTAATGTACCAGAGACCTATATTAATGTTACTGAGAGCAAATCCCTAACAACAAAAGTAACTAAACAGTTACTTTGAAATCACACTGCACCATTTGTGATGCACGTGCTTAAGTACACTAAGGTAGTTTTATTGAATTACTAATCAACATCTGTCAAACATAACAAACACTATGACAAGTATACCTCTCAAAGTAGTTTACTTGGTAGTTATTTCACAAGCAGGAAAGTATTTTCAGAAGAGTTTAGGAAGTATGACAGGTCATGAATGTATGGAGGAGAATGAGTCTGATATCATTCTAGAAAGGTATTTTGAAACGTGTTTGCGATTCCGAGTACCTGTCATTTGTGTTTGTGATATTTGCTCAAAAATGGAGAAATCTCAGTTCCCAACTGCAGTCAGTAAGCATTTTAGACAACAGTAAGTGGTAAGTGTCGATTTTAAGGAATATTTATTGTCATGTTTAATGAGTATCAACTATGGTGTAACACATCGCTTTAGTAAAGGTGTACATCTCACAATGTCTATAGTACCAATGAACAATGGTCACCACCACAAAGTGATTATATTTTTTTTTTTTTAATTCAAATGATGGCTTTAAACTTTTATACCCTTCTCTGTTGTGCATAATGTGGTGTCACCGCCAGACACCACACTTGCTAGGTGGTAGCCTTTAAATCGGCCGCGGTCCGGTAGTATACGTCGGACCCGCGTGTCGCCACTATCAGTGATTGCAGACCGAGCGCCACCACACGGCAGGTCTAGAGAGACTTCCTAGCACTCGCCCCAACTGTACAACCGTCTTTATAGTGTTGGTTCACTGACAAAATACGCTCTCATTTGCCGAGACGATAGCTTAGCATAGCCTTCAGCTACTTCATTTGCTACGACCTAGCAAGGCGCCCATATCAGTTACTATTGATATTGTGAATCATGTACCATCAAGACAGACGTTCATCATTAATGGATTAAAGTTAAGTATTCCACCAGCTAAGTCAGTTTTTCTAAATTCTAATTTCCTTGTCCTGTTCCAGACATCATGCCAGCCTGCGTGAGTTAAAACGCATGCATTTTGGCCTCCTCTAGTAACACCTGCCAACCACAACACACAAAATCTAGTGGAGATTGATGCAGCATATCTGCAGGGTGGGATAACAATAATTAGTTTATCGTTCTTCACAGTTCATGATGATTTCAGTGTTTTATTCTACACACCTGGAAATTGAAATAAGAACACCGTGAATTCATTGTCCCAGGAAGGGGAAACTTTATTGACACATTCCTGGGGTCAGATACATCACATGATCACACTGACAGAACCACAGGCACATAGAGACAGGCAACAGAGCATGCACAATGTCTGCACTAGTACTGTGTATACCCACCTTTCGCAGCAATGCAAGCTGCTATTCTCCCATGGAGACGATCGTAGAGATGCTGGATGTAGTACTGTGGAACGGCTTGCCATGCCATTTCCACCTGCCGCCTCAGTTGGACCAGCGTTCGTGCAGGACGTGCAGACCGCGTGAGACGACGCTTGATCCAGTCCCAAACATGCTCAATGGGGGACAGATCCGGAGATCTTGCTGGCCAGGGTAGTTGACTTACTCCTTCTAGAGCACGTTGGGTGGCACGGGATACATGCGGACGTGCATTGTCCTGTTGGAACAGCAAGTTCCCTTGCCGGTCTAGGAATGGTAGAACGATGGGTTCGATGACGGTTTGGATGTACCGTGCACTATTCAGTGTCCCCTCGATGATCACCAGTGGTGTACGGCCAGTGTAGGAGATCGCTCCCCACACCATGATGCCGGGTGTTGGCCCTGTGTGCCTCGGTCGTATGCAGTCCTGATTGTGGCGCTCACCTGCACGGCGCCAAACATGCATACGACCATCATTGGCACCAAGGCAGAAGCGACTCTCATCACTGAAGACGATACGTCTCCATTCGTCCCTCCATTCACGCCTGTCGCGACATCACTGGAGGCGGGCTGCACGATGTTGGGGCGTGAGCGGAAGACGGCCTAACGGTGTGCGGGACCGTAGCCCAGCTTCATGGAGACGGTTGTGAATGGTCCTCGCCGATACCCCAGGAGCAACAGTGTCCCTAATTTGCTGGGAAGTGGTGGTGCGGTCCCCTACGGCACTGCGTAGGATCCTACGGTCTTGGCGTGCATTCGTGCGTCGCTGCGGTCCGGTCCCAGGTCGACAGGCATATGCACCTTCCGCCGACCACTGGCGACAACATCGATGTACTGTGGAGATCTCACGCCCCACGTGTTGAGCAATTCGGCGGTACGTTTACCCGGCCTCCCGCATGCCCACTATACGCCCTCGCTCAAAGTCCGTCAACTGCACACACGGTTCACGTCCACACTGTCGCGGCATGCTACCAGTGTTAAAGACTGCGATGGAGCTCCGTATGCCACGGCAAACTGGCTGACACTGACGGCGGCGGTGCACAAATGCTGCGCAGCTAGCGCCATTCGACGGCCAACACCGCGGTTCCTGGTGTGTCCGCTGTGCCGCGCGTGTGATCATTGCTTGCACAGCCCTCTCGCAGTGTCCAGAGCAAGTATGGTTGGTCTGACACACCGGTGTCAATGAGTTCTTTTTTCCATTTCCAGGAGTGTATCATGATGATGATGATGATGATGATAGCTGGTTAGGGGGCACTCAATGGCGTGGTTATCAGCATGCACACGAATCCCCAAATTTTACATGGTCCAGCCATGCCACTTTCACAAATGATGATGGCAACACAAACAACCAGTCCATGGGTTTATTCCTTGCTGTCTCATTCTTGTTCAGCAATGTGCCTTCCCCCTAGAACTGTCAGCATCATGACAACTGCCATTACATCAGGAGAACGAAGATGAAGTCGAGCTGTCAGTAAGATTCTGTACACTAACCAATGACACATGACTTGACATTAATAATTAAAGAGAGTTACTTGTTTTAAATTAAGAGCCAGTATATGAGTAGTCTTTGAGATATTTTTTGGTTCATTTAGCAAGTAATTTAGACTTGAGATAGCATTTCAGTTAACAGTGCTAAAGAAGTTGCAAAGTTTGTGATGTCAGGAAACAGACTGCCATGGGAGATGCAATGAGACTGAAATGGAGATGAATAGGATATTAATAAAGGAGTTTATTTGATTAAGCAAGTTGGTAGTGTGCAGAGTAGCTCAGAATAGGAGGAAGTATTTTAACGGTTCAAAGCCCTGAGCTGATGAAATATGTCCTCACCCTGGGAGGAGGACAGGAAGCAGTGTGGGGTTCATTACATGCCACAGAACCAAACTTTATATGCTACTGGTGAAAATCACACTTGCTCTGCCAGTCTCATACGTGCATCCACTACTTTCACTCACCTGAGCGATGGGGCGCGTGCCTTCCTCCTCAGCAGGGCCTGATTGACAAAAAAAGAATTTGCGTGTTAATATAAAAAATACTTTATCTGCACAAGTAAAACAAACTAGTGATAAACTAAGTGTGTTTCAACATGACCTGATAAACAACAGAATCAATTGTTTCTATCTTTTAGAAAAAGTACGGATCAGTGTATAATTGAGCATCTAATCTACTCAATTATAAACAACCATCAATATTACCGAGTTCCAGAAAGCCAGAACTTTATTCCGGTTGCACGCTTGCTATCTGAAGACTGGCAGGGACAAATAAATGTTTATTGTCATCATTTCACATAATTATTGATCAAATTTTAAAATCTGCTTAATAAAACATACAATCTTATGTTACACAGTTAACACAGTGTCACGTTTAACATTTAGGAACTGTGTGTAAACATGTTTATGCACCTTCACTAATTGCATTCATGTACTGACATTATATTCATCCAGTATTTGCCAATGAGAGCACTTAGTGTTTTGCAGAAAACTTCACCAATAATTTTAAATTATCATGAATTTCTCTCACAGATACCCCACAAAAAGTAATAGCAAAAATGTTTATCACTTACCACATTTTTGCTGTTTGTGCAGTAATAATGCCACATCAAACACATTCAATGTAACACTCCTTTCTTTACTTACAGATGGGTACAAGTAGTGAGGAGAATGAGTGGCAGGTGAGGCAGATTATTTCTCAGGTGGATATTTTGTAGAGGTGAGACAGAAAGAAAATCTGATGTGTATGGGAACAGGATGGATTAGGAGACATAATAGGAATGAGGTGGAAGTGGGTTGTGTAGCATCTGGCTGGTGCTTTACAATCCTGCCTTATGCCACACAACAGACGTATGTCAGTTGCTGGCATCTTAACAGGCTTGAAACTGAAACTCACCCTCAGTGCAGCGGAACTTGCCAATGACAGACACTGCACGGTTTCCACCCTGGAGCCATGCGACACTGGACAACTTAACAGTATTTCTCCGCTACATAGCCTTTGTAGGGGAATGTACAGTGGCTCACCAGCCAACCCAAGTTCCAGACTCGACATCAACTATCTACTTTGGAATGCATGACTATATTAATAAGAATGCGGCCCACAATATTGGCATTGCCAGTGCTACCTACAGCAGTGTTTGTCAGTTGTTACAGACAGAGTGCTCAACTGGAAGCTTCAAGAATAGTTTTCATATTAGTGGCAATCTTTTCATGCATCAGGGCATTCTCTTCCTTGCCTTCATCAGAAAGTTGTTTCATTTGCTTCATGTTGGCATGTACCATCTGTGCCACAATGAAACACTCTTCCTCTTGTCCACTCAGGAACATCTCTCTTCTAGTGCTTTTGTAATTCCTTTTTTGTCTCTGGAAGCTTTTTACCAGTGTCTTGTGATCCATTAGGTAGCCTTCATCTCTGTGTTCAAGTGCTTCTGCATAGTGTTTGAATGGTTTTGCTCCGTGTTCAAATGCCTTGTGCCACTTCTTTCTTTCATCCTGGTATCTTTCTGCCTGCACCATTCCACATCATCATCCCTCCTTACTGATGTCTTGGCCCAATTTCTGTATTTTTCTTCCAGGTGTGTGCCTCATGGATGACACTGCCATCTCCTCCATGGGGATGACAGTTCATACTTTTGGCTGCTGTTACAGTCAAAACTTTTCCTCTGAGCACAGCAACATTGGAATCTAGGACATCATCAGTGCAGCTTGCAGTGCTCAGCTTAGCTCATATTAGTGACAACCTTACAGCATATCAGGAGTATTTTTATGTTGCTTGCCCTAGGAAGCTGTTTCACTTGCCCAACATTATCATGTGCCTTCTGTGTTGCAATGATGTTCTAATGTTCATGGCTACCTGAGCACATCTCTCTCCATGTGCATGGATCATCCACATTAGGTGGGACATATGACCACGAGTGTGGGTGGCAGATGGGGCAAGGCAGCTCCCTGCTGGACTCCCTGTAGAGAGGTGAGGCAGAAAGATGAACAGATTGGTCTGGGATCAAACTGTAGTGAAAGTCTTGATGGGAAATATTTTATGAACAAAGGTACTGGCACCAGAGACAAATCTAGTGAACAGGAAGTGATACTGTATTATCAGCCATTCTCTCCAAAAGCATTGACACATTCATCCCACATGCTTCAGTTGTTTTCACTCTACTATACACTCCCAGCACCTTCATTTCAGAGGTGATCAGCTTTCATATGTTATGAAGTAGATCATAGAAACCTTATTTCTGCTGACTGTATTCTTCATAACCACCCTCCCCGTAATTCAAAAGACAGCTCCATAAATAATTGTAAACAACTAATTCCAAGAAACTATTGAGACATTCAACACAAAATAAGGAAAAGAAAACAAATGTCTCCAGTACACTATCTCATGAGAAAGAAGAAAAACAGTACATCAAAAGAACAGTACCTGTACATTTGTGGTGGTAGATTTCCAACTACAGTCACGATTTTTATATGATTTTCATTAATAAAGACATGCATTAATTTAGTTACAAGACACAGACATCAGTTTTCTTCAAGAATGAGTTATCAGTGAAAATACATGTCAAATAGTATATACCTAGCAAATAATGTAACAAAGATAAATATTATCTACACTGTCCTTGCCATCCACAATTAAGCCAAAGATAGGAAGCTCCTTCTACAAAACATACTGTATTCACTTCTGTACCAACAAAGAAAAAAACACATTCTAGCATCACCTGTCAGCTTATGGGTTCTAATTGTACATAAACTGAACAACAGATTACAGTACACAATGAAATGGGACATTCCTATGGTTGTGCAGATTCTGAAACAAACATTTTGGCAGGACCTTTATGTCTGATTGACCACAGAAAGGTTAAGGGAGCCCCTGAAAATGTTAGTATCAAATTATTTATGGTAGTGCTGAACGCATCAGCTATGACCATTTGTAAACTAGATTCACACCCCAATATTTCCATTTAAGTTACTACCCTAATAGGTTGTACAAAAAGGTTCAGTTTTGAAATACAAATCATCCTCTGTTTCTTCTACTCACATCATTCATTCATTCATTCATTCATTGGAGTCCCACTGTTTGATTAAGCCTCTTCCCTGGCTTCTCCTACTATTCTGGTCTCAAGCTACAGGCACTGCAGCTTGTAGTCCATGTAGCCTGATATCCACTCAATGCCTCACACCAGACTGTCACCTCTCTAGGATAGGAGCATGTAATTGCCTTATCCTATCTGTCACTCACTCCATCACTACATTTGTCACTCATCTCCACTACCTCCCCACTACGTCTCCTACTCCTGCCTGTTCCATGTCCATTTTTCTGTTTCCTTTTCCCTCCCTGTAATTCTCAGCACACATATTTCCACAGCTATATAGGTAAACTTTGTATTTCTGTAAGTCAGTAAATACTCGCCCCAAATCAAAGTCCTCAATATTCAAAAACATAAATATAATAAAATATATTGTGATTTCTGGATTCTAATTGAATTGTGTATGGTGGACTGACTAAGGGGTTGCAGAAATCGCATAGATAAGAACTATAAACCCACTATCCAATCAAAATACATGGGCACCCTTATGTAATGGGCAACTGAGCATTTTAATTCAATGAGAAGTGGAGCTACTATTATAGGAAGTGAAATGATAATTAAATGGACACCCTAGCTGCAAACAGGCGGTGATGTACTTCATTGGGGAAATGTTGAAAATGTGTGCCCCGACCGGGACTCGAACCCGGGATCTCCTGCTTACATGGCAGACGCTCCATCCATTTAATCATCATTTCATTTCTAGCAAAGCTGCTTGGTTATCCATGGCAATTGTTCTTTCGGCAACTGATACTGCCGTCATATATATTATAGGAAGTGGCAGGTAATACTGTTTTGTAAGCAGAATTCATCAGTCAGGGATCTGAGTACACTGAACATGGACTTTTCTTTGCATTACACCTGAATAATTAACACAGGGATGCATTTCAGCCCTTCCAAACTTGCCCAAGTCAGTTGTCAGCGATGTGACAGTTAAGTGAAAATGTGAAGGAACAACCAATGCTACATTAAGTCCAGGCACACACAGTATGCTGATGGACAAGTGCTTCTATCATTGTGGTAGGAAATAGTAAAAACCAGCTTGCAGTTAGCTGCTGCAGTCACTCTTCAGTTTTGAAGTGCAGCTAGGAGCCCGCTAAGGAAATGGCTGTGTACAGGGAGTTAGAAAAACTGGTTACAGTGGCTGAGCAGCTTCTGGAAACAACATTTCTGTTCAACATAAAGTCACACTGACTGTAGCATAAAAACCCATGACTGCTGTTGAGTGGATGAGTGGAAACGAGATTTGGAGTGACAAAACAGTGCTATACTCCGTGGGTATCTGACGGAAGAATTTGAATAGAGTGACTACTCAGTGAACATTATCCGCCATTAACTCTACTGCCAACAATGCAGTGCAGAGCAGGCAGTGTAACAATATGCAATTTCTCCTCTTTAACTTGTTCTCCCCTTATTGTACTTCAGGATATGATAAATGCAGAAGGGTAAGTACATATTTGACAGTATTGTGTACTATACACAGCAGAGGAACAGTTCACAGACAACGACCGATTTGATCAGCTCAACACTTGTACCTCTCATGGATCAGCATTGTTAGGCAAAGGCTTATAACCAGTGGCATTCCTGAAGAAGGCTTGCCTGCCGATGATCCAACCTGAAAGCAATGGATCGTCTTAGGGATTAGTTAAAAATGGCATTTTCACTCCATACCCTGTGTCCAAAATTTCTACCTTGTCTGGTATCAGCTATCAAGGAAGAATGGGCTGGCATCCACCCACAGAGATTTCGAAATGTCAAAGTGTCCCCAGAAGAGTTCAAGTCCTCAAAGGAGAACACAAAATCTTAATGTCCACTAATAGGTGTCCAGATACATTTGATTCTCTAGTGTACAAAGCAGGAATGTAAGCCTGCCACAGTGGGCTCTTACTCTTACTCACCAGGTGACTTCGCTGCACCTGCAGTACTGGGTCCAGCCTCTGGTGACCGTAGCTGCTGCTGTTCTGCACTGCCTACTATTGTACACACAGAGAGTAAAACATCTTTTAAGTACTTTATGTACTGCTTTAGTTAAGGCTGCAATTACGTGTAAATTTACTCTTACTCACCAGGTGACTTCACTGCATGTATGTCCTCAGCCCCAGTACTGGTTCCAGGCTCGGGTGTCCGCAGCCGCTGTGGTTCTGCACTGGATACTATTGTACACACAGAGAGGAAAACATCTTTCAAGTACTTTATGTTCACTTTAGGGACATGCTCTTAAATTATGGCTGCAATTGAGGGTAAATTTGCGTATTTTGTCATGGACAATGATGTACTGAGGCTATAACCAATCTCTGAAGCCATAGTTACAAAAAGAAATCCACATTCATGGCATATAGGAAAAAAAAATTTAAAAAACGTTAGACTGTGTTCACTGGGCACCATGTTCACAGACTGTGCTTGTATGTACCACTCCAGAGGAGACATGCACATATCAATGACTTCTTATCAATGAATGCCATTTTGAAAGATGTTTTGTGTACACATTATGAAAAGAGCAATAGAAAACAACATGTCAAACATAAATGCACAGATATTGTTCATTAGTGTTATTTCTATTTTGTGTGTGGTGACTTACATCAGGGGACAATATGCACCTTCAGCACTGTACAGCTATCGCAGCAGCTTTGGGTGCCAAACTACATGTGTTAAAATAAGTATTCTGTGGGGTCACCACACTGTCCTGTAAAGCAATAGGCTGCCGAAGGAGTTATTTCAACAACTGATGTATGTTGTGAGACACAGAAGAGGAACCTCCAAAATTATTGTGAGTGTCTCTTTTATACTGAATGAAGGTGATCTTTTAGTGTAGTTCACGAGTGTGATGATGAAGGGAATAAATAATTTGTTAAGTCAAAAGCGACATAGTAAGTTATTTATAAAAATGTGATGCGCCAAAGGCATCAATTTTGAATTTTAAAGTAATTATAACAGAGTTTGAGAAGAAGTATAGAAGATAAGTTACAGACTATAATACATCATTGTATTAAATAATTACACCACATGACACCTGACTGCAGTGTTAGGGGACAAACAACATGAAAGGGAAGCTGTGTTGACAGAGGAGTGAGACAAGTGTCAGAGTCCTGCACAACTGAGTAAGCGAGCACAAAATGTGAGATCAGGAGACCACAGCCTAACTTGATAGGCTGCCCACCCCACCTGTCATAGACATGCACAGAAGTTGTGACTGAGCCTTATACAATGTACAGATATAGTATAAGTCCTTTTGGTCACACATATTATAAACTTGCCAGTCAGTACTATAGGCAAAAATGTCAAAGGTGGTGGTGTATGCATTTATCTAAATCCCAAGCTTAAATTTAAGTTAAGATATGAGGCTAAACCATTAATCATAGAAAAGAAAGTAATTGTTGCAGCAATTTGCAGATCACCATCTGGAGATACTGAAGTCTCTCTTAAGAATTTGGAAGAAATGCTCGACATTTTTCTCAAATGAGAACTCTGACATAATTCTTTGTGGTGACTTTAATATTAATCTATTGGTCCAGAGTTCAGTAAAATACAAGTTTTTAGACATACTAAAAGCTTCAACTTGTTTCCCCACGTATCAGCTCCCACTACAACAACAGATTCCAGTGAAAGCCTAATAAATAACATCTTCTCAAATGTGGTCACACATGAAGTTGCAGTTACAAATGTGAATATAGGATTATCAGATCATAATGCTCTAACCTTTAATCTCACTGCAACTCCCAAGGAGGGGAAAATAAAAAGGAGTACAAACGATTTTTCTCTACTGAAAATTGTAATCAGTTCAAAAATAATGTTAAAAATGCAGTTTGGCCAGAGGTCTTGGCACAAACAAACACAAATGATGCTTACAATACATTTGCTTCCACTTTTATGGCATACTTTGAAATGTGCTTCCCAAAAAAGCTTTTGAGTTACAGATCATCTGGATCCAAAGGGACCTGGAGTACATCCGGAATTAAAACATCAAGTGAAACCATGATATTACTAAGTTTAAAGTTAAAAACATGTCATGATCAGCAGTTTGTTGAGTATGTGAGAACATACAAACAGACTTACCGCGAAGTAATATTAAAAGCAAAATTATTAAGTAGTGATAGATTAATAAGGCAGGCTAGTAACAAGTCCAGAATGATGAGGTAAAAAAAAAGAAAAAAAATTTGGGTCAAACTAAAGAACAGGAAATCCATCTTAAAAATAATGAAAATATCCCCATAGAAAAAACGCCATGGCAAATAATGTAAACAATTATTTTGTTAATATTCCCCTTACTTTAAGCAACAATTAACAGTGATGTCTCCAATGGTAAATACCAGCATGATGGCAATCCCATCAGACGAGCAATAAGTTCTAAAAGTCATTAAATGCTTGAAATCCAAATTGTCCTCTGGTTTGGATGATGTACCTGTATCAATAATTAAAAAAATGCTCCACGTGTTGTCGAACCTATAGAGCACATAGTAAACTTGTCCCTTAGTGAAGAGATATTTCCGGATAAAATAAAATCTCTAAAGTGATACCTCTACACAAAAATGGTGACAGACATAAAACAGAAAATTACCAACCTATATCTCTCCTCCCATACTTCTCCAAAATACTTGAGGAATTTATGAAAATCAGGGTTACAAAATATCTAGAAAAACATAAACTAATAAATAACAGTCAACATGGCACAGTACAGAAACAGCCATATTGCACAGCAATAGTAAGAAATTTTGAGTCAAACAAACAGGTTGTTGGAATTAATCTAGATTTAGCCAAAGCCTTCAATACTGTGAACAATGTAATATTACTAGGGAAACTTGAAGCAATATGCATCAGGGGTACCGTTAAAAATTGGTTTGAATCCTATCTGCAAAACAGATCACAAGTTGTTGAGCTGAGGTCATCCAAGAATCTGAACCAAAACAAATTTAAATAGTTGTTTCTCAGGGCAGCATTCTGGGCCCATTGTTATTTCTAGTTTATATCAATGACATACAGGCTCCAGACAGCCCAGCCAAAATTCTACTATTTGCAGATGACACGAGTATCGTAATTAGTGATAAAAAAGAGTCACTGTGTACTACAGCAGAAAAAATGCTCTCATACATACAGTCATGGTTTTATTCAAAAATGATATCATGCTCCAATGTATTTACATCAGAGACGAAAATGGTAAAATAGGTCTAAGCAATAACCACACATGTAAATTACTAAGAAAGTACTTCGATCAATTCTTGAACTGTAGACAACTGAATTGTTAGCTAGAATTTCCAGATATTTGATGAAAACATGGAAGCAGATCTACCACCTACAGCAAACAAACAAACAAACAAACAAAAACCCTGAAAAACAACAAAGCCAGTGGAGAAGAAATAAAATCATCTCAACCATAACTGGTGTCAAGCAGAAATGACAACTAACCTTCAGATTATGTCTGAAGAAATATGGGAAACTGAAAAGATTCCAGAAGACTGGAAAGTGGCTCCTATCCATCCTGTGCACAAAAAAGTCATAGGCATTATCTAAATAATTGCACAGGTATGTATCTGTTGCAAGTGGGCTGTATTATATTTTTAACAAGGTAGAAGTAACACTTGACAGCCATTTGGGAGAATATCAGAGTGGATTTAGAAAGATCGAATCTGGCTCAGAACAGAATTTCAACTTTTAGTCCATACGAATTTTAAGACATAGTTTTAACATTTACAGGTTTTAGAAAAGCATTTGATTGACAGGTAAACAGTGGGTAAAGTGACTCGAGAACTTGGCATTACACTAAACTAGCAAACCTTATTCATGAAACACCCACACACTGAAGCATAAATAAAGTTTTGGTGTGAAACACCTAAGGCACTCAAAATAACAGGTGAAATGCAGGGTGACAACATGTTTCCACGCCACCTCAACTGTATCTTAGAGGAAATAGTAAGATAATTGAAACAAAAGGCAAAGAACATAAGCTGTCACAATGAGACTGGAGACTTCAGGAAAAAGAGATACTGAAATTCAGTGTCTAGTATTTGCAAATGATTATGCCATTCTTTATAAAAATATAACAAATTCAGAAATACAAATCAACCTCTTAGATGGAATACGTAACAAAGCAGCTTTAAAAGTTTCTGTAGGAAAAATGTTTTAGGGCAAACATAAAAAAATGACCCAGAAATCCTAGTAACAGATAATGAACAGATAAAGAGGGTTTATAAATTCAAATATTTGGGTAGAAAGATTCAAGGCAATGGCTTCAAAAATATTTGCTCTAGTCAAAATAGTATGTAAAATGGAGAAAGCATATGATATAAACATGAACATTTACAACAAGGTGTGTGTGTCTAAAAATTTGAAAATACAGCACTACAGCACAGTAGTAAAACCAGAATGTCTCTATGCAAGTGAATGTTTAATGTTGAATTATGAGTTATACAAACTTCAAGTCCTAGAATTAAGAATCATTTGAAAAATACTCAGGCTGTTAGGAAATCCATGAGCAGATTGTTAAGCATCTTTGGGACAAGATGTCAACAACAGGACAGATTCAGAAAGAAACTGGAGATTACAGGACAGATTCAAGTAGTTAGGAAAGATTTGGAAAGAAATACAAGAAAAAGACCCAGCAGAATGATAGGATTTCAAGAAGAAAGTGTTGCAAATGGAAGCATTCCAAGGCAGGAAGAAGAAGAGGAAGACAGGGTCAGAATGGTCTGAGGAAGAAAAAAGGATAGATAGTGAAGACGAAGGAAACCTGGAAGAAGAACAAAGGAGGAAGCATTGAAATTAGTATGTGGTCATTAGGTACCCCAAACAGAAAAACAAAAAGAAGAAGAATGTCTGTGATGTCATTAATATAAAACATCAATATCAAGGGCCCCACACACTTCCTTGGAGCACATCTACAGTTACATCTACAATGTTCCATACAGTTCTATGCAGTGTCCTATGTACCGATATATCTTCAGCCTTGTCATGAAACTCATTTCATTTGTACATATTTTTTATTTAAACCACCCACCATCAATGCATTATGATGTTGGTACATCATTAGAACATTAAATGTTGGGAGCAAAAACAGAGAGACATCTTAAGTGAACACTGTGCACTGTGTTATTGTTACTTATGCAGCCAATACCAATATGCCTAGGGATCAAAGGATACAGTGGTCTTTTCCACCATTTTTACGAAGTACATTACCTTGTTCTCACTTAATGTGGACACATTATTTTAGGTAAATTGTCATTCTATGAATATTATGTTGACACAAAGCACTGCTACATTTTAATTTAAAATGGCTAAGTCGGCAAAATGAGAACAGTGGAGTTTATGAATATGTGGTTTCAATGGTAATGTTTTCACCATGTATGGGGATAATGCCATGGGACAGAGCATGGCAAGGAAAGATTTTCTAATTTAAAGGATGATTGTTTTGACATTATTGACCCTCCATTTTCAGAAAGACCTTCAGCATTTGATGAAGATCATCTGGATGCATTAATCCACGATGATGCACAACATTGAACTCAAGAACCAGAAAATGTGATGAAGTATGACCATTCCGTCACTGTGCAGCATTTGAATACAAAGGAGAAGGTTCAACAATAAAGCATACGGGTACCACATGCCAAACCATATAAATCAGTGGTTGGCCATATGTACATTACCCTCTTGCTTGTTCTTGATTAGTGGGTGAATACCACTGACCATTTCTAACCTGTATTGTTACTGATGACTAGAAATTTTGTTTTTATGCTAATGTAAGAGAAAGAACGGAAAGGAATGCTTTAGTCCAAACAGAGCAGCAGTGCCACATAGACATTTGAGCATCCACACAAGATAATGTTATGGATATTGTGCAGAGGTCCGGTGTTAGAATATTGCTGCAGGGTGTGGGAGCCTTACCAGGTGGGATTGACGGAGGACATCGAAAGGGTGCAAAAAAGGGCAGCTTGTTTTGTATTATCACGTAATAGGGGAGAGAGTATAGCAGATATGATATGCGAGTTGGGATGGAAGTCATTAAAACAAAGACTTTTTCATTGCGGCGAGATCTATTTATGAATTTTCAATCACCAACTTTCTCTTCTGAAAGCGAAAATATTTTGTTGAGACCAATCTACATAGGTAGGAAAGATCATCAAAATAAAATAAGAGAAATCAGAGCTCCAACAGAAAGGTTTAGGTGTTCGTTT
Source organism: Schistocerca serialis cubense (assembly GCF_023864345.2). Classification (NCBI taxonomy): domain Eukaryota; kingdom Metazoa; phylum Arthropoda; class Insecta; order Orthoptera; family Acrididae; genus Schistocerca; species Schistocerca serialis. Next base: position 621,738,122 of record NC_064644.1, on the reverse strand, counting down.
TTGCCATGCGCTGTTCAGGAGTGGAATGGTAGAGAGATAGTATGAGTGTGGTTGGATGAACCCTTTGCCAAGCACTTAAATGTGAATTGCAGAGTAATCATGTAGATGTAGATGTAGGTGACCATGTGGTGTACTACGAGTTGCTTGCATGAGGTGTAACTTTCCTGTTGGTATTTATTGTCAACAACAGACATCTTGCAGATACAGTCCCAGAAAAACATCCAGGAAGACTGTGTGAAGTGGTGCTATTCCACAGTAACAGTCACCAGCATTCTGCTAGACTGGCAACAAACACTATAGAACAACTGGGTTGAGAAGTCATTTTGCACCCACCCTTTTCATCTGATCTTGCACCCTCAGATTTCATCTTCTCTGCTCTCTGTTCAATGATTTTGACATACTTCCTTTGGAGTGAAAATACACTTTGAACATGGCTCTTTGCTACAAAACCACATGATTTCTACAGTTGTGGATCCAGAAAGTTATCCCAAAAGACTGAAGTGAACAGCGAAACAAATTATATTATTTATGATGATTTACGTCTCCAGTATGTATAGTCTGAGTTTTTTTAACTTGTAGGAAACACTACAGTGTTATGCATCAGCCTAAGACGTTCGATTGGCCATGAAAGGGTTAATCTGGAAATAAGCAGTAAAAGGCTAAGCCAGGAATTACATTGTTGCGTTCTGTCCCTCTGCCAACCAGATAAATTGTCATAAACCTGCAGGCCAACTGCGTGAGGAGTTGTGGTGGACAGATTTAATGCAAATGTCATAGAGGGAATGGGGTGGCAGAGGGTGTAACATAGGAGGTACAGGTACAGGTACAGGTACAGAGCTAGGCACGGGAAAGGGCAGTGTAGGGGTGGCTAGTACTGAGGGAGGGATTGTGAAACTTAAGTTAAGGGGAACTCCAAAATTTTCAAATTAGGGAAGCTGGTATGGGAGTAGAGAGGGCGAGAGGAGCATGAGATGGGTCTCGAGAATGCAGTACACAAGTTGTGAAGCCAACAACAAGTCAGCCACCTTGTACTCAGTAGCATGTTGTCACCGGGTAGTCAATAACACACTTGGCAGGCGGGGGATTGAGAATAACTGTGGCACCCAGATGGGTCAGGCTATTTCACACATCAGTCATGTGGCAAAATTCATTACTACTTATCATAGTGTGCCTATTTGTAATGTTTGCTTAACATTACAATGACAAATTTCTAAATGTCAATTTGGTACTTAAAAATTTGTCTTTTTTTCTCTTTGACCACATTTCCCTCACAATCTACCACAGTACACATTTTCAATGCAACTGCACATTTGTAACCAATCTTTCGTTGTTACAATAACACCGCCAATTTTCAGTATGAATTATGTATGACATAATTAACATCCAGTGTTAAGTTATAGTATAGAGTTTTTAATAACTGTTTCACAAAAATTATTTAGCACACCACCAATGGAATATTAATGTCAAAGAAAAAGATGAAAAATAAAGTACCACATAATAAAATATTAAAGTCGTAACTTTAATGTGTAATTAAGCTACTGAAGAAAGCAAATATCTCACCTGCCAACAGCTCCTCCATCCTCAACTTCTGCGGCATCTGCAAAAATATTAAGAAGCTGAATAACTTTCCATCAACAGAATTTGAGTGTAAATCAAACATCTTGATATGTGGCAGTGGTTGTCTTCTCACTGCACATGCTCATTTTAATGTCAAGAAGTTGCTAAATTAAAATAGTGATGGCGATTAGGAATCAGGTGCTGTGGCAAGTACATACATGTGGAATTTTATAAAAGTGAGATTGATGAAAACTGCATAATGATCCAAGTGAAGAACCACAACATATTTTAATTTTAATTGTCTGAATTCATTACAGCTGCCATATACAGCCACTGTCACAGAGAAGGACAAAGGTGCCCACAAAAAGCAAGGCAACATTGGTGTTTGGAGGCTGGTGTAAGGACACTGCCAGTGACCGAAATAATGGTACAGCTTAGTTTGCTGGAATGAACACCCCTCATGAAAGGGGAAAGGAATAACAGACCATTATAAAATTACAGACTGTCACAGTTAGGAGATAGAGAAATTATGTCATGTACAATTCTGTTAGTGTCTCCATTGGATTTCAAGTTACTGAGAACCAGCAGATCCCAAAGTGTTGAGCCACAGCAGTTCACGTAGCACACGTCGCAAATGACATGCCATGTAGTGTAGCAGAGTTGTGGCAGCTTACAACTATGTGACTCACTTTCTTTTGTATTAGTAGTGTGATGTTGATAGGAAGCCATAAAGGCCACATGAATACCGAGAATCCTGATCGAAACACTTTAAACTATCTGCAAGTACTGCAATGACTGCATACCTACAAAACTGGAGGACACTGGCCTCAACAATACATTATGATTTTATGAGCTTTGTCTATTTAGGGGTGTACTAACATGTTCCAGAGTGTTGTTGTGTTAGAGTAATTCTTCATCAAAGTTCATATTTTGGATTCCAACATGCTAATAGCTGCCCCAGAGGTAAGGAGGTTTAATGTGTCGAGGGTTTGCCCACAGATACTTAACATGCGTGGCCAGCACATAAGTTTTCATTTCAATTGAGTCACACTACCCTGTTAGGGAACTTCTTACACATGCAGGAAGTTTGTTCAAGGTACATTGTTGGTTAGGGTTTGGATAGTTATTTTCTATGTATTTTGTGTTTATTAGCACATGCTCAGTTAGCCCCCAAACTACACTGAATAGCTCTTGTTGTTCACACTGCTACAGCAGACTGCAATGTGATTGAAATATAGCACTGTAGGCATCCAAATCTCTATTGATGGCATTCTCCTGTAAAAATGCATCAGTGGCAACTGGCATCAGTGTATCAGCCTCACTGATTTGTACCTGTACACAGAGAACAAGTGAGACTTATGTGTTTCATAGTGAATGACTAGGTGGAAGCCACTTCATACTGTGGACAGTGTTAAGGTGATATGCAGAAAAGTATATCTAATTTACAAAGAAGATAGTGTAGGTGTCTTGAAGTGTACTATGTGACATTGGTAGCAATGATATATGGCATCATAAATCACAAATACTGTAACAGCCTAGCGCATGTTCATAGCAACACTGCAGAGAGCAACAATGACAGCATGAAGAACCAGCATAAAGGTGTGGGAGTTTAAACAATTGGAAAATTTTATATCCAGCAACTAAAGGAACTATATGCCAATTTGGATACACAGCTTAACCAACAAAACTATCATCAACAAGTGTGGTACTCAGTACTGATGACTTAACTTCAGGCATTCCTGTCAGGGACTGCTGTTACAACTTTTACAAGAAACTAATGTAACATTTACACAAAATCCAACTGCAGTGTAAATTTGGATTCCTTGAAATGCATAAGGCAAGTCCTACATCACTTGGAGGGGAAAGGAAATTTCAAAACTGAAGTCTTTAAAGTAATCTGTAAGAGCACAGTTTGACAGAACTACAGGCAATGCATCATTATCCCATTTTGGTATATTCGAGCATTTAATTGGGAAGCTGTTAGAGCAGTTGCTGTGGACAATTTTGAAGCAACTTTGTATTTTGGCCATGCATATCTCTGTGGTCATGGCTAACAGGGATGGAAGCTGATATTATGACAGCAGCAACACAATGTGACTAATGTGAACACATCCAATAAAGAGGAAACTGCAAATAAGAATTTTTTGTCGAGTAGTGACTTGAGTAAGAGCATAATTGGACTGGGGCAGCCCAACAACTAGGGTCCCAATGGCAGTCAAAACAAAGGAAATACAAGAAATTAAAATGGAAACAAAAAGTGGAAAAATAGGTAAAAACATCTGACTAAACACGTCCACATATGTCCATACCTCATTGAGGAGCTACAGCAGTGGTCTGGAATTAGTCCTCTGAAAGTGAACTAAATGTATTTTGGTCCACTCATCTTGTGTCAGTTGCTAACAGGATGCGGCTTAACTTCCAGCACTGCAGTACCTTTGAGAAACAAGTACTTTTATTCACTCTGTGAAGGCAGTACAGAATTCTCTGACCAGTCATTTGCACAGAAGTTGCTGGTGGTGACTGCACTGAAGTCATTCCATGTGGTACTGTGTTACAATCATTACTGTATGCCTCCTACCAGATTTAAACACATGATAATGAATTTAATAATGGTTACAGAGAGCCAAGGATGCTTGCACAAGGTAGACCAGAGTGGAGAACTGCATCAAACACCATTCGGACTGACAATAACAACAACAAGAACAACTGCAGTCCATAAACTGGGTGAGTATGAGCCTAACACCAAGTGGTGCTTACTTTACAAACTGATTTTCTGCTACATCAGTTCCATACTGACTTCCCTCCTACCTCCCTCCCACCCACCCTACCTCCCTCCTTTCGCACTGCAGTTCTGCAAGTATGAAATGTCTGAGATGAGTGGCAGTATAGTTACTTCCCACTCACCAAATCTATCACTCTTACTGAAGGGTGCAGTGATGTAAGACAGATTGTGATTTAGTAAGCAAATTGAGTGCACGGTCTTGCTATTGTTAGGTAGCACTGATTCGGACAAATGACCGACAGTCGAGATCAGATGGCCTCTAACAAAGCTGTGTTTAGTCAGGCTGTGGAGGATGCATGGGGAAATTACATGATGCAGTGTCCACAGTTGCATTTTTCCTCCATTACATGAAGGAAGAACAATCTGTGGACAAAGTTCATTGCTGTAGACCAGGATTCAGACAAGAAATGAACACGTTTTGTCCAACAGAAATTAAATGTCATATTGTTTCTTATTCTACATACAGCATGAGGAAACACATGTACTCCATCAAATAAATGCAGCATACAGACCAATTTCTATATATAAACACCATTTAGAAACTACAAATTATCCTACTGCCCTGTTTTCTTATTTGGTCATGAGAGACTTTCCAATTTGTAATTTGCCTGTGTGTGTGTGTGTGTGTGTGTGTGTGTGTGTGTGTGTGTGTGTGTGTGTGTGTGTGAGAGAGAGAGAGAGAGAGAGAGAGAGAGAGAGAGAGAGAGAGAGAGAGAGAGTGAGAGAGAGAGAGTGAGAGTGAGAGAGAGAGTGAGAGTGAGAGTGAGAGTGAGAGTGAGAGTGAGAGTGAGAGTGAGAGTGAGAGTGAGAGTGAGAGTGAGAGTGAGAGTGAGAGTGAGAGTGAGAGTGAGAGTGAGAGATGTATTTTGCACATTTGTGGCCGAGGCTGATGGGTGGCAATAGAGTGGGAGAGAGATGAATTTGACATAACAAAAAATAGCCCTAAAAAGGGGCACTCTTGGTTTATTCATTTCATGTATGTAGGCAGAGAGCAGGTAAAGAGAATGTAATACTCAAAATATTAAATTAAAACAAATTTATTTCAGGTACAAGGATAATGCCAACTAGAACTAGCTCAAATTTCTTTCTCTCATCTTTGATATTTTTCCGTCACCAAGAGATTTTGTGCTTGCTCTCACTGGCAGAACACTGCACAGAAGAACAAGGAAAGAAAGTAAAATGTTCTCAGTCCATAACATTTTATCCAGAATGCCCCATTATTTCTGACTTCAATCATGCACCCTGGCACTGAATCTGTGAGGCATTGGACCCATTTGTCAGAAGAAACAACCCCACCGAGGCTTCAAAAAAAGCAGTCCAAAAGAGCATCAGCTATAAATGGTGTGTTTCACAGCCAGTTCTCTGTGTGTTCGTGCTACTTACACACACATAATTTCCATTGTGTTCAAGTGAGCAGTCTCTCACAGCCAGTCGATTACATTAATGTCTATCTTGGACAGCTGCAGTTGAATGAGCAGACCTATACACAAGTGAATATTCCTCCTGTAGCATGAATTCCCCTCCACAATATAGCATTCACACTAAATGCAGCACCACCTTCTTCAAAATGTGGGCATACGGCCTGCTGCTGAGGAAGCATTCCACGCCCCCGGCGGGGAAACCGACGCCCCCGGCGGGGAAACCGACGCCCCCGGCGGGGAAACCTTGCACAGCTTACACTGAGGACAGGCCACATATTTGAACAAAATTTCCTTAAACATTTTTGCCATTTATCAGCTTGACAAGAGAGAAATCAGCATTGGACTAATATGCCATTTCTGATGACTAACACCTCTGACAATACCACAGTTACAGTCATCCACTCACAAGCAGCACCACAGGAATATCACAGTCAAGCAAACATTAATGGTTTGAGTTGGAGCCAGGGCATGGGTAACGACAACCAAAGGTGTATTCATTTATTTCTTATGTCTGTTACTTGTAATTAGGGTCTCAGTGATGTTCTAAGGCCTTCCATGACATCTTCCACTGATCTGTGCCCGCAACTATTGTTGCTATGATGGTCTAACACAAGACTGCAGCTCACCTCGCCATCATCTTCCTTATCTTCCCCTTCTCCCTGTTCCCTTTTTCAAGCACAATATGCAGTACACTAGGACTCCCATACAAGACAAACATTGTGTGATGAAAACCTGAATAGTATTGTAAACCCCGTGAAGAAATTTTATCTCTTTTTGCTGTAGAAATGTTTGTGGAAGCGCACTTCACAATGTTGATATTGTGCTGGACTATACACAAGCACTGTAATGGAAAGTGAAGTTACAATTTGGCACATGTGACAGATGAGATCTGATGGAATATGATCAAATGTTTTGTTGCAACACTTGGCTTACCTAGGCCTGCAACTGGATGATACTGTGAATCATTAGTTTTACTGTTTCTATTCTTTGCCATGAGGTCTGGTTTGTGTTCAAATAATTATATCAAACTTGGCACCCATTCTACATCTACATCAGTAAAGGCACATAAGTGAGTACTTAAGATGCCAGCATCCAAGTTCAAATGCATCTGGAAGCTTTTAATTGTTGGCATTCTTTTTTCTGGTAGTTCATAATAGATCTAATAGATTATAGTTAATATTCTCTGACAAGTAGCTGACCCAGTAATGTTGATAACTAATTTGATAATGCTGCCTGCCCATTCATTAGAGCTTTAATGGCTGTATGTAGGTGCAAAAGTACATCATTATTTGTTCACACTTTGTCAAAGTACTCTGGGAAATTTTAACCACTGCTTTAAACATTTAAGGCTGGTAAGTATTAAGTGTGGTTGTAGTAGTGTGTAATATTTCTTATCATGAACTGTTAAAGGTATCATGTTTCATTCTGTCTTTTAAGAAGAGCTCTTTAAATGTTGCTTTTGTTGTTGGTTATTTTCTCTATCATAAAACATTATAACTTTCATGACTTTAGCTACAGGTAGTTTAATAAATGTATCTGAAACAGAGTGAAGCCCATACACAACAAGAGCAGCTATTTCATTACTCAGACACACAATTCCATTATTTGCATAAATGTCAAAAAAATCTGTCTCTCTTTCTAGTGAATTTGCAAAAACAATTAAAAAATGGAAATGTGTAGCTTTGAACTCTGCACCTTCAGGTTACCATGCAATGCTTCTATCATTTCACCATGGAGAATGGATTTGGGAAGAGCAGGTAATTTTGAGGCCTTAACCTTCATTCCAAAACATGCAGAGATATATTTTCAAGCTGCAAAATGGAGAATATGAGTGGCAGTGGAAAACAAAAAACTTGTTGGTAAAACTGGTCTTCCATTCTTAGTTGTTTGAATGGTAGACAGTGAGCACTTAGAATCTGAATGCCAATAAATATACTAAGGCTAAGAGTGTGCTTATGTCAGTGATTTGAACATTCCGAGAGTCAGGTCCATAACCTATGCAGTTAAGTAAGCGATCACTAGCATGAATACTGAGTTAGTATCAGACACCTCACATTTACCACACCAATGACACTCATGTCACCGAGATCAATCCCTGGTGTGGTTTTTACGGCACTATTGCCAAATGGTCTGATCTTTTCTGGCTTTTGTCTAATAAGGCACAATTGTTTGTTTGCTGATGAGTGTACACTGACCCCTACCTCAGCACCTCAATGCCTCCAGCAATCACAATTCTTCAGAAATGAATTTAACAATACCATGGAAAGCACACAGGCACGACAAAAAAAAAGAAAAAAAGAAAAAAAAAAAAAAAAACTGTAAGAAAGTGAGCTCTCAGTGAACAAGGCCTCTGTTATATATAGATAACATACACTCACATACTCACGCAAATGCAACTCTCACACACGTGATCACACTCTCTGGCAGCTGAAGCCAGGCTGCGAGCAGTTGCACATGATTAAACAGGCAATCACGTGGGGGTAAGGAGGAGGCTGGGACAAGGTGTGGGAGGGTAACAGGGTAGAGGTGAGCAACAGTAGATTTCTGGAGATGACCTGCAGGAGACAGGACATAATATTGTTAAAGGCAATAGCAAAGAGGGTCACACTCAAAACAGTACGCTGAGGCACACCAACTTCCTGGTAAAGGTGTCTGACAAGGCAGTACCAACATTCCTTGAAAAATCAATACTTTAAAAATACCTGAAGGACATGGGGCATGTGGCCTCAGAAGTGCCACATGTAGAGAGATCAAGAAAACCCATCCTTCAGAAGGTGTTTCAGGCTTTCTGCAAATTTAAAAACACTGGCAGTGTCCGATATATCCACAGAAAACCATTCATGACACACGCTGACAAAGTGATGAGATGGTCAGCTGCAGGACGGCCTGATCAAAATCTGCACAGTACAGTGGTCAGTGAATTGCCACACTAGTCACTATACCAGCCAGGCATGAATTACATGTTTCATCAGTTTGCAAACACAGCTTGTGGGAGAAATGGGGCAGTAACTAGAAGGAAGGTATTTTTCCGTACTGGGCTTGGGTATGGGTATGGGTATGGGAATGACAGTGTCTTTATGCTGGCATCTGGCAAACGGCGCCCTCTGCCCAGATGCAGTTGTACATAAGAAAGAGCAAGTGCTTGCCCACAAAAGATAGGTTTAGGAACATCTGAATGCAAACATCGTCCAGCACTGTGTTGGAGGATCGATAGGAAGTGAGAGCAAGTTCTCGCCCCCTCATACTAAAGGCAGCTTGTAGCACTCGCTAATCTGCCAAAATAAGGGTACTACCCAAGCCTCCTCCACTTGTTTCTGGTGGAGGAAGGCAGAATGATAGTGGGTGGAGCTTGAAATCTCCGCAGAATAGCAGCCCAATGGATCTTGGTCCTGCAAGGCCCATACAACAGATGAGGTAGTGGAACTGTTAGAAGAACTAGTTAAGGAAATCTAGCTAGATTTTTGCTATCCTGAAGGGTGCAACGACACTGTGCATGCAACTGTTCATAATGAATGCAGTTTGCCATCATAGAATGATGGTTAAAAACATGGAGAACACATCTCTGCATGCGAGTTGAGTCACAACACAGCTCAGTCAATCAAGGCACTGGGACATGGCACAGTAAAGATGAAGGGCGAGAATGGAATATTATGTGGTGGTAATGATGGCATTTGTAAGATATTCTACGTGGCCATCACAACTGGAGAAATTATGTTACTCAAAGGGTGCCAGGGAACAGTAAATCTCGAGTCATCCCTAGAAAGTTGCCATTTGGGTGTGCATATATGTGGGGTAGGAGTCAGAAAATGGATAGCAAATGGTAAATGGTTGCTCGAGTATGTACTAGAGACGGTGATGAGATGATGGGCAAATTGGGCAGTGCAGGAGATTTCCAGATATGGGTAGGAGTGCATGTAGTATAAAAGGAAGATGGGTACTCCCACGATAAGGCAAATGAGGTTAAGGTGACTGAGAAGTTCAGCCTAGAGAGACCTCTCTGTCAGGTTCTGGGAGATTTCCAAAGGGAATGGTGTGCATTACAGTCAACGAGCAGCAGAAAGGGGTGAGGGAGTTGGCCAGAAAGCTGGATGAAGAGTGTCCATGACACGGAATGACTGAGGGATGTAAACAGTACATATGGAAAAGTTCAGGAGAGGAATGTAAAACGCGGACAGGAGTAGCTTCAAGCTGGGTAGTCAGGGAGAAAGGTTGACTTTGAACGTCCTTCCATATGAGCAGCATGACTCCCCTCTCTCCTCCTACAATATGGAATGCCATCTTTGGAGAGAGGGAGTCAAAGCAGACTGGGAAGAAATACAAAAGCTCAAATCAGTCAGGAGGATGCAATTTTGTTTCCTGCAGGCAGAGAACTAGCAGAGGCTGCGATTCCAAGAGCAGCCGCAAGTCATCTTTTTGGATTGAAGGCCACTAATATTCCATTGGAATAATGTCATGATTAGGAAAGAGGAGGAGGAAAGAGATGGAGAGGTGGCACCTCAGCGGCCATTCCTGTGTTACATTCTTGACTGCATTTACATAAACTTATGGCTCCTCTTTTTTGGTTTCTTAAACATTTTATTTTATCTGACACATTCTTGACCTTTAAGATTTGTGCCACATATTGGTCCTAAACAACAAGATGTATGAAAAAGAAACCACTTACTGGATAAAGGACTGTTTGCCATGGTCATGGGAGCTGGAAGTAAGTCAATGCAAGATCTGAAAGATCACAAGAATGATCATTCAATTCTGTTTAATATACCAGAGACCTATATTAATGTTACTGAAAGCAAATCCCTAACGACAAAAGTAACTAAACAGTTACATTGAAATCACACTGCACAATTTGTGATGCACGTGCTTAAGTACACTAAGGTAGTTTTATTGAATTACTAATCAACATCTGTCAAACATAACAAACACTATGACAAGTATACCTCTCAAAGTAGTTTACTTGGTAGTTATTTCACAAGCAGGAAAGTATTTTCAGAAGAGTTTAGGAAGTATGACAGGCCATGAATGTATGAAGGAGAATGGGTCTGTTATCATTCTAGAAAGGTACTTTGAAGTGTGTTTGCAATTGCGAGTACCTGTCATATGTGTTTGTGATATTTTCTCAAAAATGGAGAAATCTCAGTTCCCAACTGCAATCAGTAAGCATTTTAGACAACAGTAAATGGTAAGTGTCGATTTTAAGGAATATTTATTGTCATGTTTAATGAGTATCAACTATGGTGTAACACATCGCTTTGGTAAAGGTGTACATCTCACAATGTCTATAGTACCAATGAACAATGGTCACCACCACAAAGTGATTATTTTTTTTTTTTTTTAATTCAAATGATGGCTTTAAACTTTTATACCCTTCTCTGTTGTGCATAATGTGGTGTCACCACCAGACACCACACTTGCTAGGTGGTAGCCTTTAAATCGGCCGCGGTCCGGTAGTATACGTCGGACCCGCGTGTCGCCACTATCAGTGATTGCAGACCGAGCGCCACCACACGGCAGGTCTAGAGAGACTTCCTAGCACTCGCCCCAGCTGTACAACCCTCTTTGTAGTGATGGTTCACTGATAAAATACGCTCTCATTTGCCGAGACGATAGCTTAGCATAGACTTCAGCTACCTCATTTGCTACGACCTAGCAAGGGGCCTATATCAGTTACTATTGATATTGTGAATCATGTACCATCAAGACAGATGTTCATCATTAATGGATTAAAGTTAAGTATTCCACCAGCTAAGTCAGTTTTTCTAAATTCTAATTTCCTTGTCCTGTTCCAGACCTCACGCCAGCCTGCGTGAGTCAAAACGCATGCATTTTGGCCTCCTCTAGTAACACCTGCCAACCACAACACACAAAATCTAGTGGAGATTGATGCAGCATGTCTGCAGGGTGGGATAACGATAATTAGTTTATCGTTCTTCACAGTTCATGATGATTTCAGTGTTTTATTCTATCATGATGATGATGATACCTGGTCAGGGGGCACTCAATGGCGTGGTTATCAGCATGCACACGAATCCCCAAATTTTACATGGTCCAGCCATGCCACTTTCACAAATGATGATGGCAACACAAACAACCAGTCCATGGGTTTATTCCTTGCTGTCTCATTCTTGTTCAGCAATGTGCCTTCCCCCTAGAACTGTCAGCATCATGACAACTGCCATTACATCAGGAGAACGAAGATGAAGTCAAGCTGTCAGTAAGATTCTGTACACTAACCAATGACACATGACTTGACATTAATAATTAAAGAGAGTTACTTGTTTTAAATTAAGAGCCAGTATATGAGTGGTCTTTGAGATATTTTTTGGTTCATTTAGCAAGTAATTTAGACTTGAGATAGCATTTCAGTTAACAGTGCTAAAGAAGTTGCAAAGTTTGTGATGTCAGGAAACAGACTGCCATGGGAGATGCAATGAGACTGAAATGGAGATGAATAGGATATTAATAAAGGAGTTTATTTGATTAAGCAAGTTGGTAGTGTGCAGAGTAGCTCAGAATAGGAGGAAGTATTTTAACGGTTCAAAGCCCTGAGCTGATGAAATATGTCCTCACCCTGGGAGGAGGACAGGAAGCAGTGTGGGGTTCATTACATGCCACAGAACCAAACTTTATATGCTACTGGTGAAAATCACACTTGCTCTGCCAGTCTCATACGTGCATCCACTACTTTCACTCACCTGAGCGATGGGGCGCGTGCCTTCCTCCTCAGCAGGGCCTGATTGACAAAAAAAGAATTTGCGTGTTAATATAAAAAATACTTTATCTGCACAAGTAAAACAAACTAGTGATAAACTAAGTGTGTTTCAACATGACCTGATAAACAACAGAATCAATTGTTTCTATCTTTTAGAAAAAGTACGGATCAGTGTATAATTGAGCATCTAATCTACTCAATTATAAACAACCATCAATATTACCGAGTTCCAGAAAGCCAGAACTTTATTCCGGTTGCACGCTTGCTATCTGAAGACTGGCAGGGACAAATAAATGTTTATTGTCATCATTTCACATAATTATTGATCAAATTTTAAAATCTGCTTAATAAAACATACAATCTTACGTTACACAGTTAACACAGTGTCACGTTTAACATTTAGGAACAGTGTGTAAGCTTGTTTATGCACCTTCACTAATTGCATTCATGTACCGACATTATATTCATCCAGTATTTGCCAATGAGAGCACTTAGTGTTTTGCAGAAAACTTCACCAATAATTTTAAATTATCATGAATTTCTCTCACAGATACCCCACAGAAAGTAATAGCAAAAATGTTTATCACTTACCACATTTTTGCTGTTTGTGCAGTAATAATGCCACATCAAACACATTCAATGTAACACTCCTTTCTTTACTTACAGATAGGTACAAGTAGTGAGGAGAATGAGTGGCAGGTGAGGCAGATTATTTCTCAGGTGGATTTTTTGTAGAGGTGAGACAGAAAGGAAATCTGATGCGTATGGGAACAGGATGGATTAGGAGACATAATAGGAATGAGGTGGAAGTGGGTGGAGTAGCATCTGGCTGGTGCTTTACAATTCTGCCTTATGCCACACAACAGAGGTATGTCAGTTGCTGGCATCTTAACAGGATTGAAACAAACTCACCCTCAGTGCAGCGGATCTTGCCAATGACAGCCACTGCATGGTTTCCACCCTGGAGCCATGCGACACTGGACAACTTAACAGTATTTCTCCACTACATAGCCTTTGTAGGGGAATGTGCAGTGGCTCACTAGCCAACCCAAGTTCCAGACTCGACATCAACTATCTACTTTGGAATGCATGACTATATTAATAAGAATGCAGCCCACAATATTGGCATTGCCAGTGCAACCTACAGCAGTGTTTGTCAGTTGTTACAGACAGAGTGCTCAACTGGAAGCTTCAAGAATAGTTTTCATATTAGTAGCAATCTTTTCATGCATCAGGGCATTCTCTACCTTGCCTTCATCAGAAAGTTGTTTCATTTGCTTCATGTTGGCATGTACCATCTGTGCAGCAATGAAACACTCTTCCTCTTGCCCACTCAGGAACATCTCTCTTCTAGTGCTTTTATAATTCCTTTTTTGTCTCTGGAAGCTTTTTACCAGTGTCTTGTGATCCATTAGGTAGCCTTCATCTCTGTGTTCAAGTGCTTCTGCATAGTGTTTGAATGGTTTTGCTCCGTGTTCAAATGCCTTGTGCCACTTCTTTCTTTCATCCTGGTATCTTTCTGCCTGCACCATTCCACATCATCATCATCCCTCCTTACTGATGTCTTGGCCCAATTTCTGTATTTTTCTTCAAGGTGTGTGCCTCATGGATGGCACTGCCATCTCCTCCATGGGTATGACAGTTCATACTTTTGGCTGCTGTTACAGTCAAAACTTTTCCTCTGAGCACAGCAACATTGGAATCTAGGACATCATCAGTGCAGCTTGCAGTGCTAAGCTTAGCTCATATTAGTGACAACCTTACAGCATATCAGGAGTATTTTTATGTTGCTTGCACTAGGAAGCTGTTTCACTTGCCCAACATTATCATGTGCCTTCTGTGTTGCAATGATGTTCTAATGTTCATGGCTACCTGAGCACATCTCTCTCCTTGTGCATGGATCATCCACATTAGGTGGGACATATGACCACGAGTGTGGGTGGATGATGGGGCAAGGCAGCTCCCTGCTGGACTCCCTGTAGAGAGGTGAGGCAGAAAGACGAACAGATTGGTCTGAGATCAAACTGTAGTGAAAGTCTTGATGGGAAATACACTCCTGGAAATGGAAAAAAGAACACATTGACACCGGTGTGTCAGACCCACCATACTTCCTCCAGACACTGCGAGAGGGCTGTACAAGCAATGATCACACGCACGGCACAGCGGACACACCAGGAACCGCGGTGTTGGCCGTCGAATGGCGCTAGCTGCGCAGCATTTGTGCACCGCCGCCGTCAGTGTCAGCCAGTTTGCCATGGCATACGGAGCTCCATCGCAGTCTTTAACACTGGTAGCATGCCGCGACAGCGTGGACGTGAACCGTATGTGCAGTTGATGGACTTTGAGCGAGGGCGTATAGTGGGCATGCGGGAGGCCGGGTGGACGTACCACCGAATTGCTCAACACGTGGGGCGTGAGGTCTCCTGGACCTGGGACCGGACCGCAGCGACGCACGGATACACACCAAGACCGTAGGATCCTATGCAGTGCCGTAGGGGACCGCACCGCCACTTCCCAGCAAATTAGGGACACTGTTGCTCCTGCGGTATCAGCGAGGACCATTCGCAACCGTCTCCATGAAGCTGGGCTACGGTCCCGCACACCGTTAGGCCGTCTTCCGCTCATGCCCCAACATCGTGCAGCCCGCCTCCAGTGGTGTCGCGACAAGCGTGAATGGAGGGACGAATGGAGACGTGTCGTCTTCAGCGATGAGAGTCGCTTCTGCCTTGGTGCCAATGATGGTCGTATGCGTGTTTGGCGCCGTGCAGGCGAGCGCCACAATCAGGACTGCATACGACCGAGGCACACAGGGCCAACACCCGGCATCATGGTGTGGGGAGCAATCTCCTACACTGGCGGTACACCACTGGTGATCGTCGAGGGTACACTGAATAGTGCACGGTACATCCAAACCGTCATTGAACCCATCGTTCTACCATTCCCAGACCGGCAAGGGAACTTGCTGTTCCAACAGGACAATGCACGTCCGCATGTATCCCGTGCCACCCAACGTGCTCTAGAAGGTGTAAGTCAACTACCCTGGCCAGCAAGATCTCCGGATCTGTTCCCCATTGAGCATGTTTGGGACTGGATGAAGCGTCGTCTCACGCGGTCTGCACGTCCAGCACGAACGCGGGTCCAACTGAGGCGCCAGGTGGAAATGGCATGGCAAGCCGTTCCACAGGACTACATCCAGCATCTCTACGATCGTCTCCATGGGAGAATAGCAGCCTGCATTGCTGCGAAAGGTGGATATACACTGTACTAGTGCCGACATTGTGCATGCTCTGTTGCCTGTGTCTATGTGCCTGTGGTTCTGTCAGTGTGATCATGTGATGTACCTGACCCCAGGAATGTGTCAATAAAGTTTCCCCTCCCTGGGACAATGAATTCACGGTGTTCCGATTTCAATTTCCAGGAGTGTATTTTATGAACAAAGGTACTGGCACCAGAGACAAATCTAGTGAACAGGAAGTGATACTGTATTATCAGCCATTCTCTCCAAAAGCATTGACACATTCATCCCACATGCTTCAGTTGTTTTCACTCTACTATACACTCCCAGCACCTTCATTTCAGAGGTGATCAGCTTTCATATGTTATAAAGTAGATCATAGAAACCTTATTTCTGCTGACTGGATTCTTCATAACCACCCTATCCATAATTCAAAAGACAGCTCCATAAATAATTGTAAACAATTAATTCCAAGAAACTACTGAGACATTCAACACAAAATAAGGAAAAGAAAACAAATGTCTCCAGTACACTATCTCATGAGAAAGAAGAAAAACAGTACATCAAGAGAACAGTATCTGTACATTTGTGGTGGTAGATTTCCAACTACAGTTACGATTTTGATATGATTTTCATTAATAAAGACATGCATTAATTTTAGTTACAAGGCACAGACATCAGTTTTCTTCAAGAATGAGTTATCAGTGAAAATATATGTCAAATAGTATATACCTAGCAAATAATGTAACAAAGATAAATAATATCTACACTGTCCTTGCCATCCACAATTAAGCCAAAGATAGGAAGCTCCTTCTACAAAACATACTGTACTCACTTCTGTACCAACAAAGAAAAAAACACATTCTAGCATCACCTGTCAGCTTATGGGTTCTAATTGTACATAAACTGAACAACAGATTACAGTACACAATGAAATGGGACATTCCTATGGTTATGCAGATTCTGAAACAAACATTTTGGCAGGACCTTTATGTCTGATTGACCACAGAAAGGTTAAGGGAGCCCCTGAAAATGTTAGTATCAAATTATTTATGGTAGTGCTGAACGCATCAGCTATGACCATTTGTAAACTAGATTCACACCCCAATATTTCCATTTAAGTTACTACCCTAATAGGTTGTACAAAAATGTTCAGTTTCAAAATACAAATCATCCTCAGTTTCTTCTACTCACATCATTCATTCATTGGAGTCCCACTGTTTGATTAAGCCTCTTCCCTGGCTTCTCCTACTATTCTGGTCTCAAGCTACAGGCACTGCAGCTTGTAGTCCATGTAGCCTGATATCCACTCAATGCCTCACACCAGACTGTCACCTCAATGTTCCCCCCACTCGCCTCTCTAGGATAGGAGCATGTAATTGTCTTATCCTATCTGTCACTCACTCCATCACTACATTTGTCACTCATCTCCACTACCTCCCCACTACGTCTCCTACTCCTGCCTGTTCCCTGTCCATTTTTCTGTTTCCTTTTCCCTCCCTGTAATTCTCAGCACACACATTTCCACAGCTATATAGGTAAACTTTGTATTTCTGTAAGTCAGTAAATACTCGCCCCAAATCAAAGTCCTCAATATTCAAAAACATAAATATAATAAAATATATTGTGATTTCTGGATTCTAATTCAATTGTGAATGGTGGACTGACTAAGGGGTTGCAGAAATCACATAGATAAGAACTATAAACCCACTATCCAATCAAAATACCTGGGCACCCTTATGTAACGTGCAACTGAGCATTTTAATTCAATGAGAGGTGGAGCTACTATTATAGGAAGTGAAATGATAATTAAATGGACACCCTAGCTGCAAACAGGCGGTGATGTACTTCATTGGGGAAATGTTGAAAATGTGTGGCCCGCCCGGGACTCGAACCCGGGATCTTCTGCTTACATGGCAGACGCTCGATCCATTTAATTACCATTTCATTTCTAGCAAAGCTGCATGGTCATCCATAGTAATTGTTCTATCAAGAACAGATACTACCATCATATATAGTTAAAATACGGCTTCCCGGACATTGACCTTCTTGTGCGAACGCACACGATATGCCCAAACTCGAACGGGACTTGGTAGATTAATCTGCCACAAGTAATGAGTATGATCAGCAAACATCTGTTAGGTACACTACGAATGTAGTGGTGTGGATATGTTGGGAATGTGGATCTCACGGGGAGTGTGCAAGGGATAAGTCACTGCAGACGCACTATCCTCCGTGCCCGTGGTGGCTCAGATGGATAGAGCGTCTGCCATGTAAAAAGACGATCCTGGGAATGAGTCCAGGTCGGGACACGCATTTTCAACATGTCCCCAATGAAGTACATGACCGCCTGTTTTCAGCTAGGGTGTCCATTTAATTATCATTTCATTTCTAGCAAAGCTGCATGGTCATCCAGGGTAATTGTTCTTACGGGAACAGATACTGCCATCATGTATATTATAAGAAGTGGCAGGTATTACTGTTTTGTAAGCAGAATTCATCAGTCAGGGATCTGAGTACACTGAACATGGACTTTTCTTTGCATTACACCTGAATAATTAACACAGGGATGCATTTCAGCACTTCCAAACTTGCCCAAGTCAGCTGTCAGCGATGTGACAGTTAAGTGAAAATGTGAAGGAACAACCAATGCTACATGAAGTCCAGGCACACACAGTATGCTGATGGACAAGTGCTTCTATCATTGTGGTAGGAAATAGTAAAAACCAGCTTGCAGTTAGCTGCTGCAGTCACTCTTCAGATTTGAAGTGCAGCTAGGAGCCCGCTAAGGAAATGGCTGTGTACAGGGAGTTAGAAAAACTGTTTACACTTATGACTGCTGGTGTGTGGATGAGTGGAAACGAGATTTGGAGTGACAAACAGTGCTATACTCTGTGGGTGTCTGACGGAAGAATTTGGATGTGGTGACTACTAAGTGAACATTATCTGCCATTACCTCTACTGCCAACAATGCAGTGCAGAGCAGGCAGTGTAACAATATGCAATTTCTCCTCTTTAACTTGTCCTCCCCTTATTGTTATTCAGGATATGATAAATGCAGAAGGGTAAGTACATATTTGACAGTATTGTGTACTATACACAGCAGAGGAACAGTTCACAGACAACGACCAATTTGATCAGCTCAACACTTGTACCTCTCATGTATCAGCATTGTTAGGCAAAGGCTTATAACCAGTGGCATTCCTGAAGAAGGCTTGCCTGCCGATGTTCCAACCTGAAAGCAATGGATCGTCTTAGGGATTAGTTAAAAATGGCATTTTCACTCCATACCCTGTGTCCAATATTTCTACCTTGTCTGGTATCAGCTATCAAGGAAGAATGGTCTGGCATCCACCCACAGAGATTTCGAAATGTCAAAGTGTCCCCAGAAGAGTTCAAGTCCTCAAAGGAGAACACAAAATCTTAATGTCCACTAATAGGTGTCCAGATACATTTGATTCTCTAGTGTACAGAGCAGGAATGTAAGCCTGACACAGTGGGCTCTTACTCTTACTCACCAGGTGACTTCGCTGCACCTGCAGTACTGGGTCCAGCCTCTGGTGACCGTAGCCGCTGTTGTTCTGCACTGGATACTATTGTACGCACAGAAAGAAAACATCTTTCAAGTACTTTATGTTCACTTTAGTGACATGCTCTTAAATTATGGCTGCAATTGAGGGTAAATTTGCGTATTTTATCATGGACAATGATGTACTGAGGCTATAACCAATCTCAGAAGCCATAGTTACGAAAAGAAATCCACATTCATGGCATATAGGAAAAAAAATTTTAAAAAACTTTGGACTGTGTTCACTGGGCACCATGTTCACAGACTGTGCTTGTATGTACCACTCCAGAGGAGAGATGCACATATCAATGACTTCTTATCAATGAATGCCATTTTGAAAGATGTTTTGTGTACACATTATGAAAAGAGCAATAGAAAACAACATGTCAAACATAAATGCACAGATATTGTTCATTAGTGTTATTTCTATTTTGTGTGTGGTGACTTACATCAGGGGACAATATGCACCTTCAGCACTGTACAGCTATCGCAGCAGCTTTGGGTGCCAAACTACATGTGTTAAAATAAGTATTCTGTGGGGACACCACACTGTCCTGTAAAGCAATAGGCTGCCGAAGGAGTTATTTCAACAACTGATGTATGTTGTGAGACACAGAAGAGGAACCTTCAAAATTATTGTGAGTGTCTCTTTTATACTGAATGAAGGTGATCTTTTAGTATAGTTCACGAGTGTGATGATGAAGGGAATAAATAATTTGTTAAGTCAAAAGCGACATAGTAAGTTATTTATAAAAATGTGATGCGTCAAAGGCATCAATTTTGAATTTTAAAGTAATTATAACAGAGTTTGAGAAGAAGTATAGAAAATAAGGTACAGAATATAATACATCATTGTATTAAATAGTTACACCACATGACACCTGACTGCAGTGTTAGGGGACAAACAGCATGAAAGGGAAGCTGTGTTGACAGAGGAGTGAGACAAGTGTCAGAGTCCTGCACAACTGAGTAAGCGAGCACAAAATGTGAGATCAGGAGACCACAGCCTAACTTGATAGGCTGCCCACCCCACCTGTCATAGACATGCACAGAAGTTGTGACTGAGCCTTATACAATGTACAGATATAGTATAAGTCCTTTTGGTCACACATATTATAAACTTGCCAGTCAGTACTATAGGCAAAAATGTCAAAGGTGGTGGTGTATGCATTTATCTAAATCCCAAGCTTAAATTTAAGTTAAGATATGAGGCTAAACCATTAATCATAGAAAAGAAAGTAATTGTTGCAGCAATTTGCAGATCACCATCTGGAGATACTGAAGTCTCTCTTAAGAATTTGGAAGAAATGCTCGACATTTTTCTCAAATGAGAACTCTGCCATAATTCTTGGTGGTGACTTTAATATTAATCTATTGGTCCAGAGTTCAGTAAAATACAAGTTTTTAGACATACTAAAAGCTTCAACTTGTTTCCCCACGTATCAGCTCCCACTAGAACAACAGATTCCAGTGAAAGCCTAATAAATAACATCTTCTCAAATGTGGTCACACATGAAGTTGCAGTTACAAATGTGAATATAGGATTATCAGATCATAATGCACTAATCTTTAATCTCACTGCAACTCCCAAGGAGGGGAAAATAAAAAGGAGTACAAACGATTTTTCTCTACTGAAAATTGTAATCAGTTCAAAAATAATGTTAAAAATGCAGTTTGCCCAGAGGTCTTGGCACAAACAAACACAAATGATGCTTAAAATACATTTGCTTCCACTTTTATGGCATACTTTGAAATGTGCTTCCCAAAAAAGCTTTTGAGTTACAGATCATCTGGATCCAAAGGGACCTGGAGTACACCCAGAATTAAAACGTCAAGTGAAACCACGAAATTACTAAGTTTAAAGTTAAAAACATGCCATGATCAGCAGTTTGTTGAGTATGTGAGAACATACAAACAGACTTACCGCAAAGTAATATCAAAAGCAAAATTATTAAGTAATGATAGATTAATAAGGCAGGCTAGTAACAAGTCCAGAATGATGTGGTAAAAAAGAAAAATGAAAAAAAATTGTGTCAAACTATAGAACAGGAAATCCATCTTAAAAATAATGAAAATATCCCCATAGAAAAAATGCCATGGCAAATAATGTAAACAATTATTTTGTTAATATTCCCCTTACTTTAAGCAACAATTAACAGTGATGTCTCCAATGGTAAATACCAGCATGATGGCAATCCCATCAGACGAGCATTAAGTTCTAAAAGTCATTAAATGCTTGAAATCCAAATTGTCCTCTGGTTTGGATGATGTACCTGTATCAATAATTAAAAAATTGCTCCATGTGTTGTCGAACCTATAGTGCACATAGCAAACTTGTCCCTTAGTGAAGAGATATTTCCGGATAAAATAAAATCTCTAAAGTGATACCTCTACACAAAAATGGTGACAGACATAAAATAGAAAATTACCAACCTATATCTCTCCTCCCATACTTCTCCAAAATACTTGAGGAATTTATGAAAATCAGGGTTACAAAATATCTAGAAAAACAAACTAATAAATAACAGTCAACATGGCACAGTACAGAAACAGCCATATTGCACAGAAATAGTAAGAAATTTTGAGTCAAATAAACAGGTTGTTGGAATTAATCTAGATTTAGCCAAAGCCTTCAATACTGTGAACAATGTAATATTACTAGGGAAACTTGAAGCAATATGCATCAGGGGTACCGTTAAAAATTGGTTTGAATCCTATCTGCAAAACAGGTCACAAGTTGTTGAGCTGAGGTCATCCAAGAATCTTCACAATTTTAAACCCATATCTGAACCAAAACAAATTTAAATAGTTGTTTCTCAGGGCAGCATTCTGGGCCCATTGTTATTTCTAGTTTATATCAATGATATGCAGGCTCCAGACAGTTCAGCCAAAATTCTACTATTTGCAGATGACACGAGTATCATAATTAGTGATAAAAAAGAATCACTGTGTACTACAGCAGAAAAAATGCTCATACATACAGTCATGGTTATATTAAAATAAGCTGACATTAAATAGAAAGAAAACGAACTTTATACAGCAAGGGAGAAAGTGACAAGGGGAAAATATGTGCCTTATGCTGGATAGCAAAGAAATAGAAAAAATGTGCACCACGAAGTTTCTGGGAATGCGAATTGACCAAGATTTTAACTGGAATGAATACAGTTTTTATATTACTCAGGAACTTAGCTCAGCATGTTTTGCCTTAAGAATAATATCCAAGGTATGTAGCAAGGAATATATTAGAGCGGTGTACTTTAGTTATTTCCGATCAGTTGCTAGCTGTGGCACAAGCTTTTGGGGAGAAAACCAGGTCAAGACTAAATGACATTTTTATTATGCGAGAAAGAGCTATTCGTATCATGACACACAGCCCACCACAAACTCACTGTAGACCCTTATTCAGACAACTGAAGATACTGACAATACAATTTATATATATCTTTAAATGCCTGGAAATGATCAGTAAAAATAACTGCGATCTCCAAATCAACTCAAGCTACCATGATCACAATACAAGGCATTGTAAAGACTTCCACATTCCCTATGTAGCAAAAACTAGAAGTCAGAAACATGTTAGGCAATTAAAGAATTGAAAGGTAAAAATAATTTCAAGCATTAAGTAAAAAAAAATACTTGATGGAAAAATGCTACTAGAGTAAGCAAAGACCTGTCTCAGACTGTGGATTGAAACCTGTACTTACTTTTTAAAAAATTTAAACTAATTTAATTGTGTTTTCAACTTCATAATTATGGTACTTATGAAAAATCTGTTAATCATCTGTAATACATTTTGTGTACAAGGCGTAGTTCATGGTCTGTAATTGTTTATCATGAGCACGTACTTTTGTTTTTGTGTAATAAGTTCTTGTACACTACTTATGTACTATGTGTATGTAATTTGTTTGGCTGTTTGTATATGTTCGTCCATTTATTTTGTGTATGTGTTGTTATGAGTTACGTGTAACCAAATGACAAATCCTATATCACGTGTGTGATCTATTGGATGCTAAATAAATAAATAAATAAATTAATTAATTAATTAATTAATAGACATCCAAAGGAACAGACACCACACTTTTATAAATATTCATGCCTGATGTAATATTGGCCTTTCAGTCCAAATGCACTGCAATGTCAGATATCCCACAGAAATATAGTAGACCCGCAAGCAAAGAAGGCTAATATACAGGGTACACTACTGTGGAGATTTGGGTTAGGAAGGAAACAGACTGATACCCAGAGTGCAAAAGAAATTTTCATGTGTCACTATTCAGTTGTTTCAATGTGCTATTGCAGTAGAAGTCAAATTTCTTTCATCAGGCCTCGATAATGTTTCACTCCGAAGACATTCAATATGTCTATAATGCTTGGCTACATCCAGTAATGTCTTCTCATGTATGTGTAAATAATCCTGCAACATGGGACAGCCAATGCAGTGAGCAGTAAGACTGGAATCAATGCATACACATTGAGGAAGTAAATAGGGGGGATCTAATCAGTGAAGTATAGAGTACAATTTGATTGGTTAGCGATGGAAACATCACGTCTAGTAGGTACGTATTCCACATATACAGCTTTGCATTATTTTGTTTCCAGTCAGGAACCACTCATTTAAAGCAACACATTTGTGATAAAACCCACACTGACACAGCTCCTTCAGAGATAGTGGAAGTAATAAACAACAGTATAGCACAGAAGTGTGTTGCAATGTGTGCCAAAGACATGAGTCCTCGAAGCTGTTTCTGATGAAGGTTGCAAAGAACTAGGCCAATGATTAACACATTTAGGTGCACAGTATATAGAATTCTGTAGTTCAGATGCCATACTGCATGCCATCTCTTGTGAACTTTGTTTTCTTTACACCTAAATTTCTGGATTTAGGAGCACACGAGTAAATGCTATGAAAATCAAAGGAGAGTAATGCTGTTTAGAACATTTCACTGGACATGTTTCATAATTTTCTTACTGTCTCCAACCAGGATACCAGAACAATAAAACTTTTTGGAAAACTGCAAAAGGATTTTTTGTTTTGTTCTGATCTCTATGTTGTTTGTTATAATTGAAAATTGAAGTAATCACTGAATAAAACAGGATTCTCAGTCTTTTACATTTATTAACCTTCAAAATAAGCAAGGTGTTCCACCAAAATAGCAGGGTTCTCAGTGTTCCATAACCGCCATAAACCACTCTGAACTACAATGATCACACCATTCCCCTCCCCACCCTTTCCCATGTGCTGAAATCACAATAATTTGTTTCAAGACAAAATTATCATAAACACTAAAAATCAGATAATGTGACTCATTTGTGGAACATCTGCAGTGCTTACCATAATCAGGGTCCCTGGCGAGCACACGAAGTATAATTGATTTCTTAAGCTGCTTTACTCGCATTTCCTTCTCATCTATCTCATTAATTTCAGAACAGCATGCTTCACAGAGCATTCCTTTTCTGTCAATTTCTACGTTCCTCATATGTATAATTTCAGCCAGCCTCTGGCTGAAGCTAATTCTGCTGGTGTTGGTGAGGGCAGTCATGGGAGTCCCTGTAATTCCCACCACTTCACGGCATAAAAAGCAGCTGCTTGCACTGGCTGGTAGATGTTCTTGGAACTGGAAGTAAAAGCATACACAAACCTGTGTTAAGTATTTGTCAATATTCATTTGTGTTACATTGGACTACAGTACTGCATACCCTAAAAGGAGTGCCTGTAACTACTATAACCAGCTATATTTGTGACAGTCTTTTTGTTGTGCCTACCTCCAACTCAGCATCTCTGTTTAATGGTGAGTAGCAACTTTCCTTCCAGGTCAACTTGGGGACAAGCTACTTAATTTTAGGTGTATGTGTAATGCTGTGCTCTAATATGAAAAGTCACAGTGAACTACTTATCCAATTCTTTGACATGAGCTCTTCTATCCTACAGTGTTTTAACTACTCCATTGAAACTCCACATTTTGGAAGACACACCACAGTCCACCTCTAAGTTTACACTGGAGCAGTAGGTGACTATTTCATTCTTCTTGCAACAAAATTCAACCATATGAGGCTCATCACGTAAATATACATTTCACATGGCAATCTAGCACATAGTCAGTTAGCTTGAGCATCAATATGAACTGCATAAAAGAACATGTTTGACCTGCTGCTGGAAGGTATGTTGCTGCTCACAGTGTTCATCCTCACACAATAGCCACACTGAAGACAACCTTGGAAGAAAGTGGCACTGTCTCCCAGTTTGGAGGTCAGTAAGACAACCCTGCAGTCGTCATATAGGCTAAATCAGTAAATATAAATGAAATATTGAAATCATCTTTAAAAATTCAGTCAATGCCAATGACAAATTGGGACAGGCAGTACAAAGTTTTCATGATCTCAGATGAGAATCAGAATGCAGAAGAGAGACAGGAGGCCAAATGGAGGAGTAAAACAACAAACTGGTAGTGTGAGAGAGCTGACAGGAAAACAAGATCTAAATCCTGTCAAAGACACTGATTTTATATGATGGTACTTACTGTCTTTCAATGTCCTGCCTCTTCACTAAGTTTGAAAAGGAATTTCAATTTCTTGAGTCTTAGTTAGAGAAACATGACACCATTGAATGAATATATCCAAACTTAACAACTTATATGAACTAAACACATTTTTGCAGTAAGAATTAATGTTTTGTGGATTTACTAATGTGCTAGTAATTCAAATCATCTTATATTATTCATTAAAAAGACAATATTCAGAATTAAAATCAGTTATATTGCTACAAGTCCAATTGTGATGAAGAAGTAAGATGGATCAGCATAGATCTGCTTGGTTTTCCTGAAAGTCTGTAAGAGGGGTGGCCCGGAGGCAGATGGCTAACAATCTAATGCCATGCAACTGTCACTTACAGTACAATGCTGATTTATAATAAACTTAGTCTTCAGTGCATGTGTCAAGAGTAACTGTTATGCAGAGAATTCAAGGCTGTTCAGCAATACTGTCGTTGTTAAAAGGCAAAGGACTGATAATTAAATATTTATTGCAAAATATATTCCAATTTGCTCAATTTTAGCACTACAATGTAATAGAACAAATATCTTATTGCAGTTTATGAACTATTTTACTTTTAAATTATCTATGTATGTCCTTTAGCCAAGTACATTATTCACATATTTTTTCCTTTACTCTTCCCCTAAAAAATGGTTATAGTAAAAGGATTTTAAGCCATAAGTTATGGCCACAAAGTGGCAAGAAGGTTCTGAAAATACAGATCAAAAGGTGCCAATGGAATTACTTTATTTGATTTACATCAGCTACATTAACTATTTTTGTCCCATGTCCAGGGTTCTGTTATATCAGATTACACAAATCACTTCAGTTTTCACACCAAGTCATGGACACTGAGTTCAATAGTTCCTTATACATGAAGAAACACTGCTTCACTTCTAAAGAACCCAATTGTGCATTTCCTGTCAGCACTCATAAAGGGAGCCCAGTCAAAGCTGCAAAAGGTTTCCACATCTGAAATCTTCATTAAATTCAATTTGAATTTGAATTTGTTTTTAGAAACCCCATCAAGTATGTTCTTAACACTTTGATTGTTTTATTTGTTTTATTCTAGGGCATAAGAACAACTAAGGTCATATGTACCCATGTCAGAGCATCTGAAAACTAAGACAAAAGAGAAGTTAAAAGTAAGTGCACGTTAAGTCGAATCTACAGAAGAGAGACAGTTAAAACTGAAAAATTCCTTGTGGAGAAAGTTGCATAAAATTTTCCATAGAGACAACAGAGGTCCTGAACTAAATATTAAATGTCATTTGCTGTATTGCTACGATAGATTAAAGGTAAGACAGGATCAACCGCCTGTGGAGCTTTCGCTAAAATGGGTAATAACTC
Source organism: Schistocerca serialis cubense (assembly GCF_023864345.2). Taxonomy (NCBI): domain Eukaryota; kingdom Metazoa; phylum Arthropoda; class Insecta; order Orthoptera; family Acrididae; genus Schistocerca; species Schistocerca serialis. The sequence goes on along the minus strand of NC_064644.1, from coordinate 621,710,972 downwards.
AGGCAGCAAACATAAATGAGAAGATAAGTGGTTGAAAAAAGGGAATTCTGTCAGGAAATGCCAAACTGTCAAAGGCTGATGACAAGCAGATGGACTTTGCTGGAGCTTGTTCCCATGAAGGGGGGACCAGTGGTGATGCCCAAGGGTACCACCTGCGGACTGATGGCAACACAGAGATCATCAGACGGTATGGAAGAACTAACAGGCTGAGGTAGTCTGTTGCCTTGGCAGCAACAAGAGAAGCTGCGTTTCTGATCAGACCGACATGACCAGGTACCAACATAAACATCACAGTAGCTCCATAAAGAGTGAGCAAGTGGAAGCTTTCTTGAACAAGTTGCACTAAGGGATGGACCTTGTGCAGCACAGGGGACCTGAAGGGATATGAGAGAACTGGAGCAGATAACAATTGAAAAGCCTGTGTTGCCAAATGTAATGCGTGGCTTGATACAGAACAAAGAGCTCTGCTGTAAATACTTAGCTGTGTTTTGGAAGCTGGTACCGAAATTTGTCAATGCAAATGACAAAGGCACATGTGATACCACAATCAGTCTTACTGCCATCAGTGTACACAAATGTACTATTGCTACGTTCTGTGCGAAGGTTGAGAAACTTATGCAATAGATCAAATCTGGATTAGTGTTCTTATGAAGTCTGGAGTGAACACAGGCTGCCGCAAGAAGCCGAGGTTGGTAAAGTGTCAGGTAGCATGTATTTAAGCAGCTGGAGCAGCAGCCAAAAGGGAAGTAACAGAAGAAGGATGCACCTAACACTGGTGGTGAAAAGAATCATCAAAAAAGAGGGGAGAGGATGGGTAGCCAGGCATGGCAGACAAACATCATGTGCACCTGTTGAGGAGAACATCACACCAGTATGACTGTGGTAATTCAGCAGCTTCTGCATTCATACTCTCAATTGGGCTAGCGTAAAATGCTTCAGTAGCCAAACAGATGCCATGATGGTGCAAGATGGATGCATAAAAAGAACACCAATAGCCTAGTTTTGAATGGACAAGGGATCTGTTGGACTGGAGGAGGAAGGTCCAATCCACTCCCCAGGAAGTGCTGTTGATGGGACATTGAAGGACAGGGTATAGCAGGCAGCCAAGTAAGATGTGGGAGGACTAAGAAAATTTCCTATCAAGCATGAGCCCCAGGAATTTCACAGTTTCAGCAGACAGAAGAGCAACAGGCTCAAGATGTAAAGACAGTGGAAGAAACCCATTGCACTGCCAGAAATTCCTACAAACCGTTTTGTCAGTGGAAAAGCAAAAGCCTTTGTCAATGCTCCGTGAGGAAAGGCAATCACTGAAGATGCTGCTCAATGAGACCAGTCTGTGGGAGAATGCAATAGATCGAAAAATCATCAATGAAAAGGGAGCCCGATATGCCCTGCGAGATACAGGCCATAACAGTATCAAAGGTGACAGCAAGGAGGACAACACTCAGGACGGATCCCTGAGGCACAACATTTTCCTGGATAAATGGGGTTGACAAGCAAAACCCTTATGTACCTTGAAAGTTGTCTTTTAAAAATTCCTGAAGGGAATGGTGCAGGCAGCCTCAGAAGCCCCATGTGTAGAGAGTACGGAGTATACCAGTCCTCAAGCAAGTATTTTACATTTTCTCCGGGTCAAAAAATGCACGTACAGTGTTATTTCCGCAGAAATGACACGGGTTGACAAGGTTATGAGATGGTCAACTGTAGGATGGTGTGTTGGAAATTCACATTGTGCAGTGGTTAGTAGATTGCGAGACTCTAGCCGCCACACCAGGCACCCAGCTCTGACTGGACATCACGTTGTATAACCCCACTATATACCAAATTATGTTCGCAGTCGACAAACTATGTGGCTGTGCGTTCCTTGGTGTTTTCCATGTTAGCAGGTCATCCTTACCCTATCCCACACTACTTACCAGCAAAAATGTGAGATTACTGTCACAAAGACAAATTGAAATGCTGGTTTGTCCATTCTTGAACCATTCCCTAATCTTTCTGTTCTCGCACTGTAGCTCACTAAGCAAATTCTGGTCAGCACACTGAGCTTGTTGCTATCTAGGCCTTAACTCTCCTTCATTTTGGTTTCTCAGTTTTCAAGCAATGCTCACCACCAGCATTACATTAAATTCTGCTGAGTAGACAGTTAACTATTCAACATCCTTTCCAAAGAAACTACAATGACATGTTATACGATAGTGTCAAGACTGTAGTGAAGTAATTTTTTCAAAGTAATTTGACAAAGATGTGTGTAAATGATTTTTTACAGCGTAATACAGTTATGAAGAGCTTCCCAGAGGGCACAGTCAGTCATCAGAGCATACTGATGACAGCCAACCTCTCACTACTGACATGGGAACTATTGCAAGTTCATACACCTACAGCCAACTACAAACATACTTAAAACATGGTGACACACCCCTCCAAGTGGCCATCGATAGTATTCACCCATAACAACACATATTTGACTGCTAGCATCAGTGTACTGGCCTCACTGCATTGTAACTGTACGCACAGTACAAATGAGGCCGCTGCTGTATTTGGTAGTGTATCAACAGATGGAAGTCATTTAAACCGTAACTCAAGAGGTGACTTTTCTGTAACGTATGCCACGAGCTCCACAGCTCATGGTCTCACTGTAGCGTTCTCGCTTCTTGCTGTATTTGGTAGTGTATCAACAGATGGAAGTCATTTAACCCATAACTCAAGAGGAGACTTTTCTGTAACGTATGCCACGAGCTCCACAGCTCATGGTCTCGCTGTAGCATTCTCGCTTCCCAAGCATTGGGTCCCAGGTTTGATTCCCGGCGGGGTCAGGGATTTTTCACCTGCCCCGAGATGTTTGGGTGTTGTTGTGTCCCCATCATCATCATCATCATCATCATCATCATCATCATCATCATCATCATCATGTCCCCATTACAGTTGGAGGAAGACAATGGCAAACCACCTCCATTAGGACCCTGGCTAGTATGGCGGTGCAGGTCTCCTGCATTGTTCCCATATGCTCTGTCATGAAGCATGGGAAATTTTTTCCATTTCATACCACAAGTAGGGGTCTCTGGGAGCCTGATGTTTAAACTGGGATAAAGGCAAAAATGATTTGAAATTTTTAATTTATTCTACAGAACATTTATTTTTACAATTAAATAAGTGTTGTCTAAATGCTTCTAGTTTATTTTACTGCACTAAACAAAGCCTGCAGCATTTGACTATTCATCACACAAAAGCATATAATTTTGTGTGGTTCATTTAAATAGTACACATAAACAGACTGTTAGAGTACTGAGTGTTACATCCCGTAAAATTATACAATCTCCATAGGAAATAAATTTACAAATAAAACTAATGTCCAGGGTTTAAAATTGCACATAAAAAGTCCACCTGGTAGGGACAAAAAACCTTTTTCAAACTGAAATTAATGGCTAGGAACAATTTTTTCTTATCACCACTCCACTAACACGTTCCTCCATAGACCAACTAACAACTACTACCACACAGGCCATCATGTGCTCTCCAGTGGATAGCTGGGAGAAGTCCTGGGCTGCAAATTGATAAATCAATGGCCGAGTAACTACCATGAGCCACAATGAAATGTGTGGTGGACCCAGTATGTAAGAGGAGGAGGTCGAATTGCAACAGTAAAGTTTTGACATCTCTGACCTTGCCAGTGAGCGTAGTACCAACCCACAAGGGGTTATGGGCATTAAAATCTCCCAGAAGTAGGAGAAGTTTAGAGAGTTGATCAATCAGTGCAACTAATACATTCAGGGGTACTGCACCATCTGGAGGAAGGTATACATTGCAGACAGTTATTTCCCACATCATCCTTATTCTGACAGCCAGAGCTTCAGCTACAGACCAAGTTTAGGACATAAATGCCAATTCCACCTGACACTCTATTGTAGTCGCTATGGTTCATGTAATATCCCTTATATCTGTGGAAGGCAGGAATCCGCATTTCTGGGAACCATGTTTCCTGGAGAGCAATGCAGGTAGCAGGTGTAAAGTGCAACAGTTGCCGTAGCTCTGCCACCACTGGAGGATGACATCGTGAGACTGGGAAGGCATGGAACATTTAATGAGGCAGTTTACTCCTCAGAGTCATGCGCTGCCTCTGATTTATTGCCTGAGCAGTCTATATCCATTGTGTCCGAGGTTCTGGCGAGATCTAGGTCCTCAGCAGACACCAAAACCTCCACCCCATCCTCAGCCACAGAGATTGTAGGTAGCAGTGGTTTGGGTGCCACCACAGTTTCCTTGGTCTTGGGAGTTTTCATTTTGGATTTCTCTCACTGCTCCTTGGGTTTCCCTGGCTGGGAGGACTTCACTGGCTCAGTCTCCGGGACTGGGTATGAGCATGAAGCCCTACAGCCAGCTGCTTTTGGGCTCTTCAGACACTGGCGGGTGTCATCTTTCCCACTAGAAGAAACCTGGGAATGGAGTGTCCCAGGGGACCCTTCCTAGTGAGAGAACCCGAAGAGGACTTACGCTCCTCCAGCTTAGAAATGGGGACGGATGTCCCTGATGGTTGAGGGGGTGTTGCTCCTGAAGTAGGTGGTGCAGGAGCAACAGGGACAGAAATGCCCCCCACTGTCAAGGGGGCAGGTGTACTCTTCTGGCTCCGAGAGGTGACCTGGGTTGGCGGAGCTGATGGTGCCAAAACTGTTGTAGCGGCAGCATAAGATGATGTCATACGCACAGGCAGCAGATGTTCAAATTTTCTCTTAGTCTCAGTGTAGGTCAGTTGGTCCAGGGTCTTGTACTCCATGATTTTCCTTCCTTTCTGGAGAATCCTGCAGTCAGGGGAGCAAGGCAAATGGTGCTCCCCACAGCTGACACAGATGGGAGGCGGGGCACATGGAATATTGGGATGTGATGGGCGTCCGCAATCTTGGCATGTTATGCTGGAAGTACAGCAGGAAGACACATGACCAAACTTACAGCACTTAAGGCACCGCATTGGGTGAGGGATATAGGGCTTTACATCACACCGGTACACCATCACCTTGACCTTCTCGGGCAACATATCACCCTCAAAGGCCAAGTTGAAGGAACTGGTGGCAACCTGATTATCCTTCCAACCCCAGTGGACACACTGGATGAAATATACACCTCGCTGCTCTAAATTGGCGTGCAGCTCATCGTTGGACTGCAAAAGAAGGTATCTGTGATACCCTGGACCATATTTAAGCTCTTATGGGGCGTGATGGCTACAGAAACATTCCCCTCCATGTCAGAAGTGAGTAACTCCCGTGACGTGGCAGAGGACTCTGTTTTGATCAAGACTGACACAGATCACATTTAAGCCCTCCACCTCCCTGAACTTGTCCTCTAAATGCTCAACAAAAATCTGAGGCTTCATCGTCATGAAAGTTTCCTCATCAGCTCTTGAACATACAAGGTACCGGGGTGAATAAGATCCGCTGCCATCTTTAGCCTGATGTTCCTCCCATGGTGTGGCCAGGGAGGGGAATGATTTGGGGTCATACTTCTGTGCATTTAATCGAGTTCGTCATCACTTAGAGACTGCTGGTGTTTCACCACCAGCAAGAGATGATGGACTACACTTCATCACGTGTGATCTGCCCTGATGCCACCCACTCCAACCAGGGGCCCTCCCCATGGGCACCGCCTAGCTGCAGCAAAGGCCACCTGTCAGGATGGCCATTATCGGGAGTCCTGGTGCCCCAGGGGGCTGGGCGTCTACCCCTTGGCATACATGGGGAGTTAACGGCGCAGGCATCATCAGCAGAGCAATCCCTGTGTGGTCAGGGGACTACAACAAACAGGGTACATGGTGGCCCCACAAATACGGACTGGCTACCATGCTGGCTATCAGGTGCAAAGAAGTCCATGTTCATTGTCGATGCAGAAATTGATGCTGCATAGTGAATTGTGGAAAATGCACGCAGGAAGGTGTCCTCTCCCATGAGATGGAGAATGGGCAGGACTGCAATGCGACGACAAGAAAGTGTGCTAAAGATGTCAATGCATGATGGACACGATACGCCTTGTAAGGTGCCCTTCCCCAATTGGTTCGCTCTTTGAAAAAATTTTGTAGAATGGAGGTCAAACCTTGTTTAGATTGAAGTCAACTGGTAGGTATTTCTGCTTAATGGAAGTCTCTCTAACAAAGAAACCACTTTCTACAAAGCTTGGGTATCCGATTAATGAGGGAATTAGTATATTTCATCAAAATATACAAGGTATTAGAGATGAAGTTAGTGAACTGCTTATAGATGTTGACTCTGAAATTATTGGTATATCTGAACACTTCTTAAATAAGGGGATAATTCAGAGGCTTCCTTTACCAGGATACAGGTTGGTTGGCAGCTTTTCTAGGAGCTCTTTGCGGTGTGGGGGAGTAGCCATGTATGTAAAAAACGGTATCTCATTTGAGTCAATTGATGTTTCAAAGTACTGCACTGAAAAGGTGTTTGAATGTTGTGCAGGTGTGGTTAAATTTAGTGGAGCTAAACTTCTTGCTACTGTTATTTATAGATCCCCAGACTCCGATTTCACAACATTTTTGCTAAAGCTAGAGGAGGTTCTTGGTTCACTTTATAGGAAATACAAGAAGTTAGTTATATGTGGTGACTTCAATATTAATTGTATAAGTGATGGTGCAAGGAAAAGGATGCAGGTAGACCTCCTTAATTCATATAATCTTATGCAAACCATATTCTTTCCAATGAGAGTGCAGGGGAACAGTAGAACAACCATAGACAATATTTTTGTTCATTCGTCATTATAAGAAGGGCATTCTGTTAGCAAAAAGGTGAATGGCCTTTCAGATCATGATGCACAAATTTTAAGTCTAAAAGATTTTTGTGCTGCAACGCATGTTAAATATAGTTACCAACTTTTTAGGAAAGCTGATCCAGTTGCTGTACAGACTTTTGTAAACCTTATCAAGGAACAAGAGTGGCAAGATGTTTATAGTGCTGATACAGTAGACGATAAATATAATGCTTTCATCAAGACTTTTCTCGTGCTCTTTGAAAGTTGCTTTCCATTAGAATGTTCAAAACAGGGTACTAGCACAAACAGGCAGCCTGGGTGGCTGACTAATGGGATAAGAATATCTTGTAGAACAAAGTGGCAATTATATCAAAACGTTGGAAACAGTCAAAATCTAAATGCAGCAGCCCATTACAAACAGTATTGTAAGGTGCTTAAAAAAGTTATTTGGAAGGCAAAAAGTATGTGGTATGCAGATAGAATAGCTAAGTCTCAGGATAACATTAAAACCACATGGTCAGTCGTAAAGGAAGTGGCTGGCCTGCAGAGACAGGTCGAGAATATAGAATCAGTGCGTAGTGGGGATGTCCGTGTTACTGATAAGTCGCATATATGTACAGTTCTTAATAATCACTTTCTGAATATAGCAGGTGAACTAAATAGAAACCTAGTCCCAACAGGGAATCATATAGCGCTCTTAGAAAAAAGTGTTCCGAGACTGTTACCTGAAATGCTCCTCCATGATACTGACAAGAGGGAGATTGAGTTAATAATTAAATCACTAAAGACCAAGAACTCTCATGGATATGACGGGGTATCTAGCAGAATACTGAAGTATTGTTCCACGTATGTTAGCTCAGTACTTAGCCATATCTGTAACTTTTCCTTTAGGAGTGGTCGGTTTCCTGACCGATTAAAGTACTCGGTAGTGAAGCCACTTTATAAAAAGGGAGACAGGGATAATGTTGACAATTATAGACCTATTTCTATGCCATCGGTGTTTGCTAAAGTTATCGAGAGGGTTGTATATACAAGGTAACTGCAGCATTTAAATTTACATAATTTGCTGTCAAATGTACAGTTTGGTTTTAGAAATGGCTTAACAACTGAAAATGCTATAGCCTCTTTTCTCTGTGAGGTTTTGGACGGATTAAATAAAAGGTTGCGAACGTTAGGTGTTTTCTTTGATTTAACGAAGGCTTTTGACTGTTGACCACAAAATATTACTGCAGAAGTTGGAACATTATGGAGTAAGGGGAGTAGCTTACAATTGGTTCGCCTCCTACTTTAAGAACAGAAAGCAGAAGGTAATCCTCCGCAATATTGAGAGTGGTAATGATGTTCAGTCCCAATGGGGCACTGTTAAATGGGGTGTTCCCCAAGGGTCGGTGCTGGGGCCACTGCTGTTTCTTATTTATATAAATGATATGCCTTCTAGTATTACAGGTGATTCAAAAATATTTCTGTTTGCTGATGACACCACCTTGGTAGTGAAGGATCTTGTGTGTAATATTGAAACATTATTAAATAATGTAGTTCATGATATAAGTTCGTGGCTTGTGGAAAATAATTTGATGCTAAATCACAGTAAGACTCAGTTTTTACAGTTTCTAACTCACAATTCAACAAGAACTGACATTTTAGTCAGACAGAATGGGCATGTTATAAGCGAGACGGAACAGTTCTAGTTCCTAGGCATACGGATAGATAGTAAGCTGTTGTGGAAAGCCCATGTTCAGGATCTTGTTCAGAAACTAAATGCTGCTTTATTTACCATTAGAACAGTATCTGAAATAAGTGACATTTCAACACGAAAAGTAGTATACTTCGCATATTTTCATAAGCTTATGTCATATGGTATTATTTTGTGGGGCAATTCTTCTGATTCAAAAAGGGTATTTTTGGTTCAAAAATGAGCTGTTTGAGCTATGTATGGTGTAAGTTCGAAAACCTCTTGTCGACCCCTATTCAATAGTCTGGGAAGTTTGACACCCTCACAGTATGTATTTTCTTTAATGTCGTTTGTTGTTAGCAATATTAGCTTATTCCCAAGAGTTAGCAGCTTTCACTCAGTTAATACTAGGCAGAAATCAAATCTGCATGTGGAATGCACTTCCTAGACTCTTGTGCAGAAAGGAGTGCAGTATTCTGCTGCATCCATTTTCAATAAGCTACCACAAGAACTCAAAAATCTTAGCAGTGGCCCAAACGCTTTTAAGTCTAAACTGACGAGTTTCCTCATGGCTCACTAATCCTATTCTGTCGAGGAGCTCCTGGAATAGCTAAAAAATTAAGCAAATTCCAGTGCTACAGTCTTGATTTTCTTTATTTAAACTAACGACTTGTCACCTGAATATATTTCTTATATTTCATTTTATCTGTTTCTACAATTGTGTTATAATTTCATGTATTGACTCGTTCCATGACCATGGAGACTTCTCCTAAATGTGGTCCAATGGAACAATAAATAAATAAACCCTACAGGGGACCATCACATAGAGGCTGAAATGTGTGAAACTCCTTTTAGTCACCTCGTATGACAGGCAGGAATATCTCGGGCCTATTCTAGCCCCCAGACCCACAGAGGGGCTGGTCTGTTCTGATACTCTGTAAGCTCGAATTTCCCCCCCCTCCCCCCCTTTTCATTAAACGGCAATGCAGAAAGCTATGAAATGCCCTACTGAAGTCAAGGAACATAACATCAGCATGAGCGCCATTGTCCACTGCGCTGTGATCTCGTGGAGACACACAGCCAGCTGAGTTTTGCATGATCTGTGTGGAATCCATGTTGATTTTCTTCCAAGAAGTCAATTTTTTAGCGTAAAACATGTTCCATAATTCTACAACAGATTGACATCAATGATATAGGTCTATAATTATGTGGATCTGTCTTACAGCCTTTCTTATTAAACGGGAATGAGCTGCACTTTTTTCCAGTTGCTAGGTACCTTTCATTGTTCAAACGATCTATGATGAATTACTGCTAGGAAGGGAGTAAGTGCTTTTGCATAATCTTTACAGAATCTCACAGGTGTCTCATCTGGTCCTGCAGCCTTTCCACTACTAAGCAATTGTAGCCGCTTTTCAATACCGCTATCAATTATCTCAATATCTCCCATTTCATTCAACGTTCGCACAATGATTGAAAGGAGGGACAGTGTTATGATCTTCCATGGTGAAACAACTTTGGAAGACTGAATTCAGTATTTTGGCCTTCTCATTGTTATCTTGTGTTTTGGTGCCAGTGTGGTCACTGAGAGAATAGTAGATGATTTTGACCCACTTACTGATTTTACATACCAAAATCTCTCATGGTTTTTACTCGGGTTGGTTGACAACATCTTACTTTTGAAATCATTGAACACTTCTCTCATTGCTCTCCTTACGCTCATTTTTGCTTCATTCAGCTTTTGTTTGTCAGCTAGGATTTTACTTCTCTTGAATCTGAGATGAAGTGCTGTTTGTTTACATAGCACTTTTCTAACATGGCTATTAAACAATGGTGGATCTTTCCGATCCCTCAAAACCTTACTCAGAACATACTTGTCTAGGGCATATTGAATGATGCCTTTGAATTTTTTTCCATTTGTTCTCCAGCTCTTCATCCTCATCACTGAATATTTGTTGCACACTGCTGAGTATCTTGAAATTTGTATCCTGTCTGCCTTGCCAAAGAAATATATCTTCCTACCTTTCTTGACATTCCTTGTACGACCTGTCGTCATAGATGCTGTCTCAGCCTTGTCGAAGTGGGCAGAGGAGTTGACAGATTTTCAGAGCACTCTGTATTAAATACATGTAGTGTGAATTCACAGAACATGTGGCCTGTAACTGAGATAGTGTCATGATCTCTCCAATGCCAAAATATTCTGGACTAGTCCTCCATTCGGATCTCCAGGATGGGACTGTCAAGGGGGAGGTGACCATGAGAAAAAGATTGAATGATCAATTAAAGGATAACATCCTGCATCCCACGGCATGGAATGTAAGAAGCTTGAATGTGGTAGGGAAGCTAGAAAATCTGAAATGGGAAATGCAAAGGCTCAATCTAGATATATTAGTGGTCAGCGAAGTTAAATGGAAAGACAAGGATTTCTGGTCAGATGGGTATAAGGTACTATAAACAGTGGCAGACAATCGTATAATAGGTGTAGGATTCATTATGAATAGGACGGTATGGCAGAGAGTGTGGAATAGTGAACAGTTCAGTGATAGGTTTGTTCTTGTCAGAATCGACAGCAAATTGACACCAGCAACAATAGTTCTGGTATACGAGGTGCGGCTAGAAAAAAACCATACTGATGCTGGAAAAAACATTTATTTACAATTATTTACAATTTCATGTTATCTCCTTCAATGTATTCTCCTCCTCGGTCTCTACACCGCTCCATACGAATTTTCCACTGTTTATAGCAATGCTGCAGATCATTTTCGGTAAGTCCATACATTACTTCCGTCGCTTTTTCTTTTACTGCTTCAACAGTCTCAAATCTAGTTCCTTTCAAAGCTGACTTGACTTTAGGGAAAAGAAAAAAGTCACAGGGGGCCAAATCAGGTGAGTAGGGTGGATGATCTAAGATGGGAATGTTGTGTTTTGCCAAAAACGTCTTCACTGACAACACACTGTGAGCTGGGGCATTGTCTTGGTGAAGGATCCATGACTTTTTTCTCCACAAATCGTTCCGTTTTCTCCGTACTCGCTCATGTAGGGTAGCCAGGACGCTAATATAGTAATGCTGATTCACTGTTTGTCCCTCTGGTACCCAATAAATGTGCACAATCCCTTTGATGTCAAAAAAAAAAAACAATCATTGCCTTGAATTTCGATTTTGACATTCGTGCTTTTTTTTGTCATGGAGAACCAGGAGTTTTCCAATGCATCGATTGGCGTTTAGTTTCGGGATCGTAAGTAAAGAACCACGATTCATCGCAAGTAATAACATTTTGTAAGAAGGTGGGATCACTTTCAATGTTTTCCAGGATGTCAGAACAAATCATTCTTCGGCGTTCCTTCTGTTCAATTGTGAAACACTTTGGAACCATTTTTGAACACACTTTGTTCATGTTGAAACTTTCATGAAGAATCTGCCTAACACTTTCCTTGTCAACTCCTGTTAACTCAGACACTGCTCTGATTGTTAAACGGCGATCTTGTCGAACAAGTTTACCGATTTTTTCAATGTTTGCATCAGTTTTTGCTGACAATGGTCTGCCAGTGCGAGTGTCATCACTGGTGTCTTCGCGGCCATCTTTAAATCGTTTAAACCACTCAAACACTTGTGTTCGCGATAAACAATCATTTCCGTACACTTGTTGTAACATTACAAACGTTTCACTTGCAGATTTTTGTAGTTTGAAACAAAATTTGATGTTAACACGCTGGGCTTTCTGTACACTCAACATTTTCCGACGCACAGTACACTCAACTACTTAAAACAGACGCCACGGGGAGACTGGGTGCAGAGGCAGATGAAACTCGAGCAGTAGGTGGAGCGAGAGTCACGTGACAGGCCACGCGACTTTCAGCCTTATTGCATTCGTTTTATTGTTTCACCAGTACTAGTCCGGTTTTTTTTCTAGCCACACCTCGTACGTGCTGATGCCACAAGCTGAAGATGAAAATACAGAGAAAGTACATGAGGATGTTGAAAGGGAAATACAGTACATTAAGGGAGATGAAAATAAAATAGTCATGGGGGACTGGAATGAAGTTTTAGGGGATGGAGTAGAAGAAAAGGATACAGGAGAATATGGGCGTGGGACATGGAGAGTTAGAGGAGAAAGACCAATTGAGTTCTGTAATAAATTTCAGCTAGTAATAGCAAATACTCTGTTCAAGAATCACAAGAGGTGGTGGTATACTTGGAAAAGGCATGCAGATAAGGAAAGATCTCAGGTAGATTACATCATGGCAATACAGAGATTCGGAAATCAGATACTGGACTGTAAGGCATACCCAGGAGCAGGTACAGACTCTCTTGAAATAGTGATGAAGAGTAGTCTGAAGTTCAAGAGAATAGTCAGGAAGAATCAATACTCAAAAAAATGGGATACAGATATACTAAGGGATGATGAGATGCACTTTTAAGTTCTATAAGGCTATAGACAGCACAGTGAGGAACAGCTCAGTAGGCAATACAGCTGAAGATGAATGGACATCTCTTAAAAGGGCAATCACAGAAGTTGGAAAGAAGAACAAAGGTACAAAGAAGGTAACTGTGAAGAAACCATGAGTACGGAAGAAATACTTTAGTTGATCAATGAATGAAAGAAGTACAAAAAGTTCAGGGAAACTCAGGAACATAGAGATACAAGTCATTGAGGAAGGAAATAAATAGGAACCACAGGGAGCTAAGACAAAAAGGCTGCATGGAAATTCCGAATAAATCAAAGAAGTTCAGCATACAGGAAAGTCAAAACAACCTTTGGTGACACAAAAAACAAGGGTAATAATATGAAGAATGCAATGGGAATTCCACTGTTAAATGCAGAGGTGAGAGCAGATAGGTGTAAAGGGTACATTGAAGGCCTCTATGAGGGGAAAGATTTTTCAGATGTGATAGGTGAACCACAAGTCAATTTAGAAGAGATAGGGTGTCCATTAATAGAATCAATTTAAGACGGCTTCGGAAGACTTAAAATTAAGTAAGGCATAAGGGACAGATAAGATTCCATCAGAATTTCTAAAATCATTGGGAGAAGTGGCAACAAATTGACTGTTCACATTGGTGTCTAGAATGTATGAGTCTGGGGACGTATCATCTGACTTTCAGGAAAATATCATCCACTCAATTCCGAAGACTGCAAGAGTTGACAAGTGCAAGAATTATCACACAGTCAGCTTAGCAGCTCAGGCACCCAAGTTTCTGACAATAATTATACACAGGAGAGTGGAAAAGAAAATTGGGGATGTGCTAGATGACGATCAGTTTGGCTTTACAAAAGGAGCAGAGAGGCAATCTTGACATTGCAGTTGATAATGGAAGGAACACCAAAGAAAAATCAGGACACATTCATAGGATTTGTTGACCTGGAAAAAGCATTCGCCAATGTAAACTGGTCAAGATGTTCAAAATTCTGAGAAAAATAGGGGTAAGCTATAGGGACAGACACTAATATACAATATATACAAGAGCCAAGAAGGAATAATAAGAGAAGACGACCAAAAATGAAGTTCTCAGATTAAAAAGTGTGAAAAACAGGATGTAGTCTTTCCTCCCTACTGTTCAATCTGTGCATCAAAGAAGCAATGATAGAAATAAAAGAATGCTTCATGACTGGAATTAAAATAAAATGCAAAGGGATATTAATGATATGATTCACTGATGCCATTGCTATCCTGAGTGAAAGTGAAGATAAATTACATGATAAGCTGAATGGAATGAACAATGTAATGAGTACATAATATGGACTGAGTGTAAATCAAAGAAAGATGAAAGTAATGAAAAGTAGCAGAAATGAGAAGAGTGAGAAACTTAACATCAAGACTGATGGGCATGAAGTAGATGAAGTTAAGGAATTCTGCTACCTAGACAGCAAAATAACCAATGACCAGTGGAGCAAGGAGGAAATCAAAAGCAGACTAGCCCTGTCAGAAAGGCTAACAGAAGTCTACTAGTGTCACACACAAGCCTTAATATGAGGAGGAAATTTTTCAGAATGTATGTCTGGAGCAGTGTTGTATGTCAGTGAAACACGGACTGTGGGGAAACCAGAACAGAAGGGAATCAAAGCATTTGAGATATGGTGCTGCAGGCAAATGTTGAAAATTATGTGGATGATAAGGTAAGGAATGAGGAGGTTCTACGCAGAATCGGTGAGGAAAGGAATACATGGGAAACACTAAAAGGAGAAGGGACAGGATAATAAGACGTTAAGACATCAGGGAATGACTTACATGGTACTAGAGGAAGCTGTAGAGGGCAAACCTGAAGAGGAAGGCAGAGATTGGAATACATCCAACAAATAATTGAGGACATGGCTTGCAAGTGCTACTTTGAGATGAAGGGGTAGGCACCAAGGAGGAATTTCCGATGGGCCACATAAAACCAGTCAGAAGACAGATGACAACAAGAATTAAGTTAGTTTTGTGTCTCATGCAACCATTTAGTCTCCTACTGACATGATGCATTTGTCAGAAAATGAGATGATGGCATGCAACAAAATGGGACACTGATGAACAGCACCATTCTAACATGAATCCTCAGTGGCTTTGTTGGCCATATAGTTTCCTTGTATCATGATGTGGCCAGGTACCCAGCAAATTATCACTTCCTTGCCACAGTGTTTGCATCACTATAGTGAGTCATTGATGTGTTGAATCAACTGGTCTTCCAGATTTCTGGATACAATTGGTGAAGTTCTTGTAGTAAACTAAGCAAGTCGAAACAGACAAGAAACCTTGTACAGTGATGTCTGTATCCCCTTCAGTGCCATTAGAATGTCATTTAACTCTGCATCATAATTTGTGAATTATTCTGGAAGACACACTTTGAAAACCCATTGAGGGAAAACAGCAAAACTGAAGACATTCTTGTCCTGTGATCCATCTGTATAAACGACAATAAAACTGTGGTACGTGCTTAAAATGGACGAAACCAAAGTTGGGACAGAGAGATTTTCAGCACCTGTCCAGCCAAATCCAGAGAGACTGAAATGGACTGGTCCAAAAGGCTCCAGTGAATATCAGAATGTCCTCATGGTGGACAGCACCTAACACCTTGAGATAGGAAATAAGGACTGATATATAGACCACACTGCCGTAAACTAAAAGAGATTGAACAAATGCCGTATAAAACTGCAAGAGGTAGGACCTGTCAAGCGTCCCTTATTTGTACACTAAGGCAGTTAAAAGTGTTCAATGACTGAAAGCCCTTTGTTCATATGTCTTTCAAGTTAATTTTGAGTCAAATAATAAACCCAAAAAGTGCTCAGTTTCTCGAAAACGTAAAATATTGTCCCTCGTTGTGAATACTGGTTGGTTAAAACTTTGACAAGGACAGTTAAAATTGGCGTGTGTAATCTTCTCTGGTGATTACCAAAAAGCAGTAGTCCTGGTCCAGGTTTTCAGCTACATTGTCACTGTTGTAAGATCAGAGGAAGAGTAGAAGATTGCAAAGTCATCCACAAACAAAGAGTATTTGACAGTTCTCCTGACTGTGGAGGAAATGCCACTGACAGTGATGGCGAACAGTGTGACACTGAGTACACTGAATGAGATTTTCACTCTGCAGCAGAGTGTGCTTAAGTCATGCTTGGGTACCTCAGATGGTAGAGCACTTGCATGCGAAAGGTGAATGTCTCGAGTTCAAGTCTCGGTCCGGCACACAGTTTTAATCTGCCAGGAAATTTCACTGAATACACTGCCTAGCATGACAATTCTCTTTAACATATCAGTCACCCAAGGCATTTCCCATGTGTATCAAAAATGCCGGTCCACAAGAAAGAACTGGATAAAAAGTGGCAGATGTCTATGTAGTCCCCATTCATGAAGTTGGCAAAGGATGTTGTACCTGCAAAACGTTTCATACTTTCTGGATGTCTAAAAATTCCCCAAACCAAATGGTTTCAGCATAACAAGGATTCCTGTATCGCTGTCTCCAGTAAATTTTGATTGTCCAGAGTGGAATTGTAGTGTAGGGGCTGAAATCACACCACTAGGGGATCACATGACCTCACGACACAAGCAACCAGAGGAGGTGGCAGTTGACCATGGGTTGACGAGTCTTACCCATACCACTTGTAAGGGCTACACCCCAGTAACTGTTAGGGGCACTAAGGT
Organism: Schistocerca serialis cubense; assembly: GCF_023864345.2. NCBI lineage: Eukaryota > Metazoa > Arthropoda > Insecta > Orthoptera > Acrididae > Schistocerca > Schistocerca serialis. The sequence continues at coordinate 621,694,450 of NC_064644.1, read as the reverse complement.
CTTTGCCTGGTTTCCAGAATGGAATTAATATTGCCTCCTTCAAATTCATGGGGTAGTGTCCATGAAACCAGATCTGACTAAAACAACAAAGGAGCCATCCTTTCAGTTCAGAGCACAGATGACAAAGCCTGACATAGTGGATCTTATCACGTCCTGGAGCTGTGTCTCTGGCTACAGACAAAGCTAATTCCAGTTGCCAAATGGAGAACGGAAGGTTGTGGACTTCCTCATTACATGACAAGAAATTGAATTTCCTAATCTCTGCAATCCTATGGAACACCTGTAAAGCAGGAGCTTGTCTAGATGACTTGGTGACAGTAAAAATGTTTTCAGCTAAAACCTGCGCCATGCCTTGTCATGTCTATCAACACCAAATTCCTTGGCAAGCCTGTAAGGGGAAGTGTACTGCGCTTGCCTGAAATCCACTTTACTGAGTCCCAAACTTGCGCAGCAGAAGTGGACCAATTAATATACGTCAAGAATTCCTTCCAGGAAGACCTGTTCTTTTATCACTCACCTCCCATGTGCTCTCATAGATCTGTAGGCATGAAGGTTTCCTGTATTTGGATGGTGTTTGAAGTTCTGCAGAACTGTTCATTTGGCCCTGATTGCCAATCTAGTCTTAATTCCACCAAGGCTCAGGCCATCATCTGAGGTGGCTACTAGACTGGGGGATGGACTCTGCAGCAGCTGAATGGATCTCACAACTGATATGGACCACTGTGTCCTGTGCACAATCCTTTTGTTCAAAAATAGCCTATCAACTATACTGCAACCCATTTGCCCTTTCTATCATCCATCTGCATGGTCTCCTGTCAGCCCCTGTCGACAGAATGATCCACACTGGGAAGAGGACACTGGAATGTGAATCTGTAGCCACTTCCCACTGAACTCAGTCTGCAACAGCTGGGGAACAATAAAGGTCAGTGGCTGAAAAAAGACATTGGAGCTGTGGAAAAGTGCATCATCTGACCCAAGTTCAGAAAGCAGATATTCTCAGAACGGATGAATCGCTAGAGCATCTGACCCTTGCAGCAAGTGGTAGGTGAGCCCTACAACACAATGTGTGCACTTAAGTCCCCCATGAGGAATGGGTGTGGGAGTGCCTGAAGAGTTCTGTCAGTATGTTTACAACCAAATCATCATTAGGTGGATGGCACAAAGAACATGCTGTGATATTAAAGGGTGTGAGAACTTTCTCAGCTATTACTGCCATGGTCGTGGTAAGAGGGATAGGTGAGGAGGGGTGACTGTCATCAATGAAAACAGTCACTCCACGTTTAGCCCTACCTCCAGTGTCATCATTTTTCCTGTAGGGGTGGTAACCTCATAATGCTGATGTGTCTGACTTTAAAATGAGTATCTTGTCACCAGATGCAGAAGTGTTTCTCCTGGACCAGGAGCTGTCATTCTTCCAAATGTGAGCGGTATCAATTTAAATACAACTGCAATGCAGAAGTTCATGTGGCAACCATTGTTTAGTGATGGTTGGTCTTTTCTTTCTCCTTCAGAGGTGATTTGCTGGTGAGATCAGGGGGAATGTTAGCCAGTTCTTAGCTCTCCAGATCCTGTCACTGGAAGGCCGTATCTTCCAAAGCTTAGTTCCCACCAGAGAGGGAGAAAGCTCACCAATCTGAAGGTTTAGCTACCACTTTCTTGGACTTTGAATTACTTTTTGAATGACGTTTTTCTTTACAGATGGGTTAGAGGTATGGCTTAGTTTGTTTCTGATGGTGGGTAGTGGTATGTGCCTTAGATGGTGACACCCACTGCTGATGGCTTTCGAAGACTTCAGATTCAACTGGAGCATTTCCCCCACAGGTTCTCCAACAAGTTCATAGCTCATACTTTAATCTGTGGTCTGAGATTGTGCAGAGGCATCACGCTCAGCAATTGGCGTCTTAAGGGCTCATGTGAAAGAAGTAGCAAGAACGTGAGATTGCGTAGCTCTGAAAGCTTTTATAGCTTCACCATAGCTTGACTTTCAACTCCTGAATTTTCCATTCCTTGTTGTAAAACCTCGCACTTCTTGCTCCACACTGGGTCATCCTAGGAGCAGTTCATATATTTTGCAAGAAGTATACAATAATTGCCTGTTTTGTGAGCTGAGCCTCAGCAATGGCCACATGTAGCACTCCCATTACATCCCATAGAGGTACAGCCAAATTCTTCCAATTTTTACCATCACTCTGGGTTAGGAACAAATGGATATAGCATATTGGAGCTAGTAACAACACCCTCACTAAAGTTAAGGCCTCTAGTGGGTATTCATCTAAGTCCTTAGATCCCGGAAGCTTAGATACCTGGGTTGAATTAGCAGTTTCAACTAGAAGTGTTCCATTACATAGTTATTTGACTCTTTTTTGGGACCAAGCAATACCTTTCCATGCCTTGAGAATATGGAAAGGGAAGGCCTTCTCAAAGTTTCCTCCTGTTCTCCTGATTACAATGAAAGTGTTCATCATCGTCATCATCATCATCAGTTATCTGCTATATTAGCAGGTCCTTTACCTCTCCATTTTCTGTGATCCAATGCTTCCTTCTTAAGGCTGCTGTATGTTGTACCGTCCATCATGTCATCCAGTATCTGGAATCTCTTCCTTCCTCGCTTCCTTTTCCCTTCTACATAACCTTCTAAAACTGTTTTTATCAGTCCGTCATTCTTTCTTAATATATGCCCAATCCAATTTCTTTTTCTTCTCTTTATTACATTTAGTAACTGTCTTTTCTCTACCACTCTTCTCAGTACCTCTTTATTTTTTACTCTGTCCATCCAACTTATTCTTTCCATCTTCTGCCATGTCCAGATCTCAAAAGCCTCCAGCCTTTCTCTGTCTTTTTTCCTCATAGTCCATGTTTCAGTGCCATATAGAAGAACACTCCACACGAGACATTTTATGAGTCTCTTTCTGAGTTCTCTGTCCAGACCACTGCAGAAGATTCTCCTTTTGTTATAAAACACCTGTTTTGCCATTGCTATCCTTGTTTTAATTTCTGTGGTGCACTTCCAGTCGGTGTCTATCCTGCTTCCAAGATACTTAAAATTTTTCACCTGTTCTAGTGTTTCTCCATTCAGCACAATTTTTATTTCCTTATTTCCTCCTATTGCCAATACTTTTGTTTTATTTGTGTTAATTTTTATTCCATATTTTTTTCCGTTAGTTGCAATGGTGTCCACCAAATCCTGTAATTCTTTTTCCCCTGTGTCTAGAAGGACCATGTCATCAGCAAATCTCAAGCACCCTACTCTTCTTCCTCCAATTTCTACTCCTTTGTCATCTAATGAGCATTAATCAATCATATTTTCCAAGTACAGGTTGAAAAGAGTAGGTGATAAACAGCATCCTTGTCTTACTCCTTTCCCTAGTCTGATCCAGTTTGTACTTTCTCCTCTCACTTTAACTGAAACTTTTTGATTAAGGTACAATGAGTTTATAAGTCTTCTGGTTCTCCAGTCCACTCTTTTCCCTCATAATAGTCGCCAGCGTGTCCCAAACCACATTGTCAAATTCCTTTTCTAAATCGATGAAGCACATATATAGGTCTCTTCCTTTTTCAATAAACCTTTCTCCCAAATTTCGTAGGAGCCTTATTGCATCTCTTGTGCCCGTATTCCATCTAAAGCCAAACTGCTCCTCACCGAGATTCTCCTCTATTACTTTTTCAAGTCTTTTATTAATTATTCTTAACATCACTTTGACTGCATGTGAAATGAGGCTGATCGTTCTGTGCTCACTGCATTTCTTGGTTCCTTGTTTTTTCAGTAATGGAATCATTATTGTTGTCAAAAAGTCCTCAGGCCATTCACCACTGTCATATTTTATTACATAACCTCAATATTTCTCTTATTCCATTGTGGTTCAAACATTTTAGTACTTCTCCCGGTATTGTATCTGTACCTACTGCTTTGCCATTTTTCATTGCAGCAATGGCAGACTTTACTTCTTCCATTATGATGGTCAGTCCTTTATCTTCATCACTTACACTGTTGTGTGATTCAAGTTCCAGAGTTTCTGGTTTGCTATTTGTGTCATATAGCTCTTTTATATATTCTTCCCATCTCTGGAGGACATCATCATGATCTTTGTACACTACCTCTTCATCTTTACTCAAAATTTCCATAGTAGCACTTCCTGCTCTGTTTGGTTCCCATGTCATAGTCTTTACTCTGTTGTATAGTAAGTCATATCTTCCCTTCCTGTCCAGTTCTTCAATTTCATCACATTCCTCTTTTAGCCATTTTTTCCTAGCCTGCTCTGTTCCTCTTCGCAGTTCGTTATTTAACCTCCGGTATATCTTTCTTGCATCTTCAGTGTTCTTGTTTTTCAATTTTCTTCTCTCCTCCATCTTGGAAATCATTTCTCGTGTGACCCATGGTTTTTTTCCCTTTTACATATCCTATATTTTGCTGCCCTGCATTAATGATTCCTTCTTTCAGCATATTCCAGTACTCGTTGGCATTATCAGGTGCTTCTTTGTCTCGTAATGTGTTTAGAAAGTCCCGAGACAGCATTTCTGTAATTTGTTCTTTGTTGGACCTTATCTTCTCTAAATCCCACTTCTTCACCATTGTCACCTTTTTCAGTTTTTTCATTCTTATTTCTATTTCTGCCATAAGTAAGTTGTGGTCACTATTAATATCTGCACCTGGTAATGTGTGCACCTTCTTGATTCCATTCCTGTATCTTTCATCTACCAGTATAAAATCGATTTGGTTTCTATATTTATCCCCTGGTGATTCCTAAGTGTAGAGCTTCCTCTTATGGTTCTTGAACCATGTGTTTGTCACTATCAGCTGCCTTTCCCTGCAGAAGTCAATTAACCATTCACCTCTGTCATTTCTCTTTCCAAGACCATGACTGCCTACTATGTTTCCCTCTTTCCCTTCTACCACAATGGCGTTCCAGTCTCCCAATACTATTTTGCCGCGTTTTTTATTTTTGTCCATTATTCTCTCTATTACATTGTACGTTTCCTCTACAATTTGGTCATCATGTTCTGAAGTTGACATATTCACCTGGACAATAAGTAAATCTTTTTGTGCTCCTTTCGGCCTTACACCAATAACCCGGTCATTTGCATAGTCTACATATTCCACACATTTAGCCAATTCCTTTGTCATACTCATTCCTACTCCATTAATTCCTTTTACTTCTCCTCCTGAGTAGTAGAATACATATTCATCTGACTGCAACTCTCCATGTCCATTCCATCTTACCTCAGCAACTCCTACGAGGTCCATATGATTCTTTTCCATTTTTCTTTTCAGGTTTTCTAGTTTTCCTGCTTGTAGCAGAGTTCTGACATTCCAGGTACCAATTCTCGTTTTGATTTTTTGCCTCGTTTCAAGTTGATGGAGTATAGACAGAGATATGCTGAATGAACATGTTTGGCTGTCAAGAGAGCAATGTATATTACCTTCGATGACCACCATAGCATCATATTGTCAAATGACATTTAAAAAATCCAAAGTAATTCTGCTCATATGTAAAGGCTGTAAGTGGCACTGAAGTTCAGGTCCATAACCTAGAGAATGAGACGGGATCTGAAACTCATGGTAGCAAAGCAAAAGCTGAAATGCTTAACTCCATTTTCAAAACCAAGGAGAATTGCCCCAATTTAGTCCTTGTACCATTGAAAAGATGAATTAAATGAACAGTACTTCAAGCCAGATGGAATCTGATGTGTTGGCAGAAGAGCCAAAACCATGTTGCTAGAGGGGGCCGAAATGCACGCGTTTAAGTTCATGCAGACTGGCGTGAGGTCTGGAACAAGGTAAAGTAGTTGAGTCTAGTAAGAAAAGAATGTAGTTGCAGGAATACTTAACTTCAATCCATAATTGGATAACATCGCTCTTGTTGATACATTAATTACAATCTCAATATAAACTGGTAAAGGCGCCTTGCTAGGTTGTAGCAAATGACGTAGCTGAAGGCTATGCTAACTATCATCTCGGCAAATGAGAGCACAGTTTGTCAGTATAGCATTGCTAGCAAAGTCATCTGTACAATTGGGTCGAGTGCTCAGAAGTCTCTAGACCTGCCGTGTGGCGGCGCTTGGTCTGCAATCACTGACAGTGGCGACACACGGTTCCGACGTATACAAACGGACCGCAGCCGATTTAAAGGCTACCACCTAGCAAGTGTAGTGTCTGGTGGTGACACCACAGAATCCCCATCATATTCTATACTGAATTTGCAGCCGAGTTAGCCCCTATTCTCACTACACTACCATATCTGCCCCGAGCAAAAAACCATGCCCACTAATTGGAGAATGGCACAGGTCACACCTGTCTATGAGAAGGGTAGTAGACGTGACCCACAGAACTACCATCCAACATCCTTGATGTTAATTTGATGTAGACTCTTAGAACATACTCTGACCTCAAACATGATAATGTACCTTGAACAGAAAGACCTCCTCGATGCCAACCAGCTCGGTTTTCGAAAACACTGATCATGTGTAAACCAACTCACACTTTGCCCACATGCCGTACTGAAAGCTTTGGATCAAGTCAATCATTTAGATGCCATGTTTCTTGATTTTCAAGAAGCATTTGATTCACCTATGCTTATTGTCAAAAGTATGATCATATGGGGTACAAAGTGAAATTTTTGACTGTATTGAGGACTTTTTGGTAGGAATGGCACAGCATGTTACCTTGGGTGGAGACTCATCATCAGATGTAGAAGTAACTTGGGGTGTGCCCCAGGGTAGTGTGTTGGGACCCTGGCTGTTCTTGCTGTATATTAATGACCTCACAGGCAACATTAATAGTAAAACCTGGCTTTATCCATAAGATGCAGTTATCTATAATGAAGCACTATCTGAGAGAAGCTGCAGAAATTTTCAGTCAGATCCTGACAAGTTTTCAACATGGTGCAGAGATTGACAAATTGCTCTAAATGTTCACAAATGTACAATTTTGCACTTTACAAAACGAGAAAACATGGTATTCTTGGATGACAATATCAATGAGTCACAACTAGAATCAACCAACTTATACAAATACCTGCATGTAACACTTTGTTGGGGTATGAAATGGAATGATCAGAGGGTGAAGTAGGTGGTAGACTTCAGTTTAATGGAAGAATACTGGAGACGTGCAATCACTCTACAAAACATACTGCTTACAAATCACTCGTGCAATCAATTCAAGAATACTGTTCAGGTGTGTGTGACTTATACCAGATGGGACTAACAGGGGATATTGAAAGTATACAGAGAACGGCAGCACAAATGGTCACAGGTTTGTTTAATTCATGAGGGAGTGTCAGAGATACTGAAGGAACTGAAATGGCAAACTTTTAAAGCAGACAAACTACCCTGAGATAGACTATTAACAAAGTTGCGAGAACCAGCTTTAAATGGTTACTCTACGAATATACTACTAACATCTATGTACTGTTCAAACAGGGGTTGTGAGGATAAGATGACAATTATCACATGCTCAGAGGCATTCCCACAATCTTTCTTCTCACATTCGATACATGGATGGAACAGGAAGATACCTTAATAATGGGTAAAATGGGGTGTACCCTCTGCCGTGCACCTCATAGTGGTTTGCAGAATATAGAAAGGGAAACATGACATCAAAACTGAGGGCTCAAAGTTAATGTGTAAGAGTGAAGCTCAACAGAGCTACCTTCAATGGATGAATTCTCCATTGTTGGCACATTTAAGCACGTAATACGGAAGCTGTTAGAGCAGTTTCTCTGTACAATTTTAAGGCTTCTTCACATTTTGTCCAGGCAAATCACTATGGTGAGCAGGGCATAACTGGACTGAGGCAACCAGAGAACTAGGGGGTACACTGGCACCCACAACAAGGAAATAATTAAATAATGAAAATTTGAAATGCGTCTACAATATGCATCATATGTAAAGTGTGTACTGTAAAATCCACCTTCCTTCAGGAAATGTATGGCTGGCTTAGCTACTATCTCATCATCCCACATATTTCGGGTAGTGTGGTAGACAAGTTGATGGCTCATCTCACATCAACTCGCAGGGCAGATTCTACAGAAATATGAGTTGGCATAAGATGATCAGCACAGCTGCATCAAGGGGTGTCCTCTATTAATAAGGAACCTGTGGGAAACTGTGTAGAGGTCACTATGCAGTCAACAGTAAAATTGCACCTTTCTGAGTGGCCAGGAGTGACATATCCCCTACCACAGCGGTCCCTTCAGTTATTCTCAGCTTGCTGAGGGTTGTTGTAGTCTGCCATTCATATCCTAGGCTTTCAAAATGTTATGTTGCAGCTGAGATCTTAGGTCTCTCTCTCTCCAGTACACATATTCAAGCTTGCCTCTTGCGGTTGCCTCTTTAGCCGATTTGTCAGTTCATTTCACAGAAAAACCACATTGCCCTGTGTCCAGATGAATGTTAGTACTCTGTAGCTGTGTAGGTCATCTACTAAGCCTTGGATGTTCACTTCTGAAATGTACACAGGGTGATATGTCCTTTGTAAGCAGTTCACGTAGTTCCTACAAACCAGTTGTCCTTTGTGGTGATTTTTTCAATAAACTGCAGAGCCTGGCCATGACCAACTCTCCAGTGTGTACACTGTATGCGTGAAGCAGAAAATACATTTTGCATATGAAAAAGCACAACCAAACCTGCCATTATCTTTCAGTCTGTCCATGTACATGCTCGTCGAATTAGGATAGTTGTGAGGAACTGAACACCAGTTACCTGAGGGTGGTGCATCTGCATTTTTCTTATGGCCACAAAAGAGATCCACTTGAATCATAAGGCTGGAGGCATATCGCAGGAGATGCTGAGAAGGAATTACGTACACAGACAAGTGGGGCCCGGTCCGCGCATACTGTTTTCAATCGTATCTAAACTAGTCTAACCATTTTTGGAGGATTCAGAATGAGTATGAACAGGTAGTTGTGAAACAGAGTTGACTAACATAGATGTTTAGGCATGAGGCAAATTTAGATTGAATTCTTCACCAAGAGTTGCTGGCACTTGACCCTCAATTGTGGGATACCAATTTCCAGCAGTATTTTGCGTGTGGGACTCTTCACAGAAAGCACCAGCTGCCAACTGCACACCATTGAAGTGGGTAGGGTCTAACAAACTCAGTATTGATGTGGTATTGACTCACAAGCAACATCCACAGAACAGGTGGGATAAAACCAAAGCTCTGCAAAGTTGTAGGAGAGCTGTGCTGTTGGGGCTCCAGGTAGTGCTGCTAAAAAATCTGAGGGTATTGAGTTTCTGCGTGCAATTTGGAGAAATTACTAAAACACAAAATCATTCATTCACCATACTGAAACATCTGAAGTTCAATCTTCATACAAAGTCAAATATTATGTGGACACAGTGAAGAATTACATACCACAGATAATGTCAAAACAATGAAAACTGTAACTTTGGAGAAGTTTAAATCCTCTTGGGACAAAGTGATTCATAATGTATATAATGTGGGAACTGCTGTGTATCACAGTAAGTGAAACTAAAGATAAAAGTATCATTTATGGATGGCAGAGTTAGTGTTGGGCAAGGGACATCAAATATCCTTCTGACTTTCTCAAATGAAGTAAGATGAGGTATATCAGTTCATCATCATGTCTCAGTAGAAAATAATTTCAGTGATGACACAGTAGCAAGATAAGAGATAAGGTTTTGAAAACTTTGATGACGCACCAGTGGATGTTTAAGATAAAACTGATATGCCTGGGAAAATATGTAGTACATTTTAAAACAGCTGATGTTCCATTGCTGGAAAATTTGCAATTTATTTGTGTGAAACATCTGATCACATGCATTGCATTTGGTAGTACAACAAACACAGCAGTATACAATCTATGTTATAAAAGGTACTGAAGTATACACTAAATTATTTTACATAATAATATATTAAATTTTTGTGTCTAAGGTAGGCTCTAGTAGCATTGCTCAGTGAGCTATGATTTTCAATGCATTTAGAATTTTTGAGTAGTTACCGTATTTACTCGAATCCAAGCCGCACTTTTTTTCCGGTTTTTGTAATCCAAAAAACCGCCTGCAGCTTAGAATCGAGTGCAAAGCAAGCGGAAGTTCTGAAAAATGTTGGTAGGTGCCACTACAACTAACTTCTGCTGTCTAATATATGTAGTGCTACACAGGCATGCTTTGTAGACACAAAGATAAATAAAAAAAAAAAAAAAAAAAAAAAAAAGGTGGAAGACGAGCTGCTTTTCTCCGCCCCGAGTTTCGACCACTGCATTTTCATACATTATCCAACAAAGTAAATACAAATTCCGTATTGTTCATCTTCGAATGTAGCAAGGCTGTTTAGGATGTTTGTCAACATGGCCAACTCTACGTTCTGAGTTTTTTCCTACCTGTGAGAAGAGATGGTTGCTAATAGGAACCTGATGAAATGTGAATCACATGCAGTATTCTCTTCACCATAAGAATAATACGAATATAAACATTTTGCCATGTATTCTTTCACGTTTGCTGCTATCTCATTTAAATCCTGTCTGCCTAATAAACTACGAAACTAGAGTGAGACAACAGCAAACGCGGAAGAATATACCATCGTGTCATGTTTATATTCGTATTATTCTTATGCCTAATAGTGATACAATCAGAAATGAAGCACGCCTACTGACTAGATTTTTAACTCTAAGATGACTAATTTCTGTACATAATTTGATGTACTAAAGAAGCGGCCGCAAAGATTTTCAAACGGAGAAAAATTTTCGCCTAACTCTCGTACAGAACATGTTCTATCATACAAAGTCTATTATTTGGTTCTTGTTGATCATTATCAAAGAAAGCAGCACTGTATGTAACAACAAATAGCAGTCTCTTGCCATTATTTTGCTAATGAGACGATTCCTCTTTTTAAAAAAGCGGCGGTAGCGCGCACAAAAGCAAGCCGTGGCGCGAGCGGCGACAGGCCGTAAACACGCACTATCAGAATGCGACAAACAATGCATGACACAGTACAGTAATGCATTTTCTGCTTAGAGTGACGTGAACACCTATAACAAAGAAATCAGAACTTATCAGATCAAAGCAAAATAAGCAATCGATTCAAACCAGACGGAGCACGTGAAAAAGGAAGGGTACTCGTATAAATACGGACGGAACGCCTGACGCATAGCAATGGCTACCTGGTAAAGCTTAACTGCTTGGCCTAAAACTTTTCTCTCCCCTTGAATTTTGAGTCCCAAATTACAGGTGCGGCTTAGATTTGGGAATTTTTTTGTCCTTGATTTCGAGTCTCATTTTTCAGGTGCGGCTTAGATTCGAGTGCGGCTTAGATTCGAGTAAATACAGGCATTGAAATATTTTGCTCCTTTAGTGTATGGACCATTTGCAATTCTTTTTCAGCCTTTGTCTGCCACATGGTAATATTCTACTCGTACAGAGTTTTGTTCATGACTTTCTGTTTTATGACATGTATATTTCTTGTCTTCTACAGCCAGTACTATTGCTTCAAATACAAACATAGAACAGACAGTCATTATTTTAAAATCTATTAATTCCCTGAAAGATGTTCTTTCATCTTTCTTACCTAATATTCTCAAAGCTCATTTGTGCAGCTTAAAAACTCTGCCCAAATGAGGTATTGAAGCCCCAACCAATAATACTGAAGCATTTGGAAGAAAGCGCTGCATTAAACTGAAATGCATTAGGCCTACCCTCATTGTTGGGTGTTGACATATGGAGTTATTCTTCTTGAAACATGTAAGCTGGATATTAGTCTAACAAACACACATTGCCAACTTCTTGTGTCCATAACCGTTTTCTGTCTACACATATACCTACAAACTTACACTCACTGCAGATTTTCCCTAACACATTATATCTTGACAATTGGTACAATTTTGCAAGTACCCAACATTGAAGGAAATTATACTTCTTTTTTGTAAATTGACTTATAATTTTATTTCCTAAGTGTGACTTTGCCATATCTATAAAATTTTTTACCTTCATGACAAGATTAAACACACAATTTCCTCAATAAATTCTGAACCGTCATCTGCATACATTGTAATGAAGATACTAGTTTTGAATTTATTTGGGAACTCACTGGCATATCTTACACAAAGGAGGACATCAATTATCAATCCCTCATGATCACAGAATTTAATATTCCTGGCCCTTGATGTGTAGCTTTTTAATGTTTCTCCATTATTGTGTGGGATTTTGGTACACAGTCTTCTGTTTTCTAATATGATGTATTAAGGTGCAAAAGTTTTCCACTGATGCCATCTCTGGCCAGTTTTGACCAGAGTACCTCTTTATCAACCCTATCAAAAGTCTGTGATAGATCTAGGAAAACCCAAGCTCCTTGCATGCCTTCATTGATTTTCTCAAGAAATTTCAGCATAAATTGTAGTGCTGCTGTCATGGTCCTGCGACCACTTGCAAAGTCCTGCTGAAAATCTCTCAGATGTTTGTGCATATTATACTGCTCTAACACATTTCAGAATGATTTTGTTGATTGACTTACTAAAAACAGAAGTTGAAGTGAGTGGTCTAATTTTCTACTAACTGTTTATCACCTTTTCTGTGGGGAGGTTTAATGATGGGTGATTTTAGTCTATCACAGACCACTCCTCACAACTAGAGCCATCAAATGATATGCTAGATTATATTGGCACTGCATAAGTAAAAATGGAGAAATTTCATCCCAGCCAGCAGATTTCATGTTTTTACATTCTCTGATGAGCTGCAAAGTGTGCTTGAATTAAAGTTCAGGGAGTTGATCAGGTTTAGATTAGATTAATACTAGTTCCATGAATCATGAATACAATATTTCGTAATGATTTTCCAATACATGAAATAATTAAGTTAATATAACAACTTATATATTTTTTTTATTTTTTTTATTTTTTATAATTTTTTTATTTGTTTTTTTTTTTTCTTTTTTCTTAATTTATATCTAAAAATTCCTCTATGAAGTAGAAGGAGTTGTGTTTCAGAAATTCTTTTAATTACTTCTTAAATACTTGTTGGTTATCTGTCAGACTTTTGATACTATTTGGTAAGTGACCAAAGACTTTAGTGGCAGTATAATTCACCCCTTTCTGTGCCGAAGTTAGATTTAATCTTCAATAGTGAAGATCATCCTTTCTCCTAGTATTGTAGTTATGCACACTGCTATTACTTTTGAACTGTGTTTGGTTGTTAATAACAAATTTCATAAGAGTATATATACTGAGAAGCTACTGTGAATATCCCTAGATCCTTAAATAAATGTCTGCAGGATGATCTTGGGTGGACTCCAGCTATTATTCTGATTACAAGCTTTGGTGCAATAAATACTTCATTCCTCAGTGATGAATTACCCCAAAATATGATGCCATATTCAAGCAATAAGTGAAAATAGGTGTAGTAAGCTAATTTACTAAGATGTTTATCACCAAAATTTGAAATGACCCTTATTGCACAAGTAGCTGAACTCAAACGTTTCAGCAGATCATCAATGTGTTTCTTCCAATTAAATCTCTCATCAATGGACACACCTAAAAATTTTGAATAGTCTACCTTACCTATATGCTTCTGATTATGGTCTATATTTATTAATGGCATCATACCATTTACTGTACGGAACTGTATGTACTGTGTCTTATCAAAATTCAGTGAGAGTCCGTTTACAAGGAAACACTTAGTAATTTTCTGACAGACATTATTGACAATTTCATCAGTTAATTCTTGTTTGTCAGGTGTGATTACTATACTTGTATCATCAGCAAAGAGAACTAACTTTGAGTTGACCTCAGTCGAGGCCCATGAGAAAGACAGGCCGCGGCACAGAAATCACTAATGTAGGCCTGAGTGCCCTCACTCACTCAACTCAGCAGACAAACTGTATTTTTAGACATGTTAGCTCTCAACTGGGTGTATGTGTACTAACGAGAATTGCATTTTCTACTGGAATCTGCTATTGTGAGGTCTCACTTATTACTCGTCATACAGTGAAATTGAATATCAATTCTCATCATAAACAGCAAAACGGTTTGTTTATAGCATTTAGTCTCATCAGATTAACAGTCCTCATTTCATACAAGATGTAGAGCCTTATGCAACAGATAATAATTTAGGCATGATTTTAATTTTATTATATCACATTACAGCCATAACAAATTATCAGTAACCTTGTGGACTTACTATCATTGTAGGACTAGTAACAGTAAGACTTCATAGTAGTTACTTCCAGTAGAAGATGCAATTCATGTTTATACATACACATCTAGTTACTAGTTAATAGGTATATAAATGCAGTTTGTGTGCCAAGTTGAGCGAGCTCGGCCTACCTTCGGGATGTACGTGCCATGGCCTCTTTCTCGTGGGCCTCGCCTTGGTGTGATTTCCAACATTTACTTTATCTGTAGTACAGAAGTCAGATTCTGCAATGTGTATGAAGTAGTCATTAAAAATATTACTTAGCCCCTCTCTATTGGTGACAATATTGTTATTAAATATCTGTTATTAGATTCTAAATGTGGCAGGGGTAAAGTACAGGGAGCAAAAGGCTATTTACAATTTGTACAGAAACCACGTGGCAGTTATGAGAGTTGAGAGGCACGTAAGGGGAGCAGTGGTTGGGAAGGGAGTGAGACAGGGTTGTAGCCTCTCCTCAATGTTATTTAATCTATATATATTGATCAAGCAGTAAAGGAAACTAAAGAAAACTAAAGAAAAGAGTAGGTATTAAAATCTGTGGAGAAGAAATAAAAACTATGAGGTTCAATGATGACATTGTAATTCTGTCAGAGACAGCCAAGGACTTGGAAGAGCAGTTGAACAGAATGGACAGTGTCATGAAAGGAGGGTATAAGATGAACATCAACAAAAGCAAAACAAGGATAATGGAATGTAGTCGAATTAAATCGGGTGATGCTGAGGGAATTAGATTAGGAAATGAGACACTTAAAGTAGTAAAGGAGTTTTGCTATTTGGGGAGCAAAATAACTGATGATGGTCAAAGTAGAGAGGATATAAAATGTAGACTGGCAATGGCAAGGAAAGTGTTTCTGAAAAAGAGAAATTTGTTAACATTGAGTATAGATTTAAGTGTCAGGAAGTCATTTGTGAAAGTATTTATGTGGAATGTAGCCATGTATGGAAGTGAAGCATGGATGGTAAATAGTTTGGACAAGAAGAGAATAGAAGCTTTCGAAATGTGGTGCTACAGAAGAATGCTGAAGATAAGGTGGGTAGATCACGTAACTAATGAGGAGGTATTGAATAGAATTGGGGAGAAGAGGAGCTTGTGGCACAACTTTACTAGAAGAAGGGATCAGTTGGTAGGACATGTTCTGAGGCATCAAGGCATCACAAATTTAGTATTGGAGGGCAGCATGGAGGGTAAAAATCGTAGAGGGAGATTAAGAGATGAATACACTAAGCAGATTCAGAAGGATGTAAGCTGCTGGAGTACGTACTGGGAGATGAAGCAGCTTGCACAGGACAGAGTAGCGTGGAGAGCTGCATCAAACCAGTCTCATGACTGAAGACCACAACAACAAACAACCACATCATCCAACAGTTGTGATGTTACACATTTTGACTTTCAAGCATCATCAGAGATAAATTTGTGCAGTGAGGGAGGAAACACTTATGACTGGATCAGTGGTACTTGAGCTTAGTATCATTGAAGATGATATTAATTCTTTGAAGATAAAAAGTTTGATGACACTGGCATTGTCAGTAGTGCAGTGCCACAGTGTGAATTTTGAGTGGATATCCAGATCAGTCATAATGTTACAACACTGAATTACAGAGTCAAAATGTTTCCACTGTTAACACACAAAGCATTTTTGTGTCAAACTTTACAAATGAATTGTGTTCGTTGTTATATTAAGTATCTTCCATGAGCTACATCTGTAAATAATGAGAGTTGAAATTAAAAGCATACATTTTTAAGAAGAACAATATTAATTTGTCAACTGTTTTCTGGCCTTCATCATCCATAGTTCATGTTCCCTTTTCTCACACAATATACTGTGACATTTAAAACAAGCAATGCTTTCTAAATATCATGCTGATTTGTGGACATAAGCTTCTCAGTCTCAAGAAAGTTCATGATATTTGAATTGAGAATGTGTTCATGGATTCTGCATCAAACTGATAAGGATATTAGTCTGTAATTTCATGGATCCATTCTTTCACCCCGTATATATAAAAGAGTCACCTGTGCTGTTTGCCAGTCACTTGGGACTTTGAACTAAGCGAAAAATTCATGACAAATCATAGCTAAGCTAAGCAAAGTGCCAATTCCATAATATACTCTTTGTAAAACCAAATTGGGATTCAACCTCGACCTGATGACTTCTTTGTTTTCAACCCTTTCAGTTGTTTATCTACACTTGGGATGCTTACTACTATGTTATCCATATGGGACATTGTGTGATGATCAAGCAATGGTGTGTTTGTACAATTCTACTGCATGAATGCTTTCTTCAACACAAAATTCAAAATTTCAGCTTTTATTTTGCTATCTTACACTGCCACACCGAACTGGTCAATGAATGACTGCAAAGAAGCTTTAACCCTAGACACTGATTTTACATAGAACCAGTATTTTCTTAGATCCCCTGACATCTTTTTTGCTACAATGTGACTGTGGTAGTAGTTGCACACTTCACACACACATCTTTTCATAGACACATGAATCTTTCGACTAATCTTTGCTTCAGTATTTTCCTGATTTCGTTATTAAACCCCAGTAGGTCATTCCCAACCTTAATTCACTTAATAGGCACCTATTTCTCCAGAGCACAACTAGCAATCTGTTTAAACTTTGCCTGTAATACCTCTACAACCATCATAAGGGAAATAAGCAATGTCAATTCACTGCCAAGTGATATACTAACAGCTGCTTACCTGCTATTTCTCCACTGGCCTTCTTGACTGTTTTACACACTGCTTCATGGGTCACAAACAAACAAAATCAGTGATTTAAAAGAAATCTCTGAACATAACTGGGCAACCTGCCATTACTGTTGCATTTTTTCTCTCTTACTGTACATTTCCCTGTCACCTCAAAATTAGCAGTATTAGTATCAGAATTTTGGTGTTCAAAAAACATTTAATATGGAAGAATAACTGAAGTTAAGCTGAAACAGTTTTGGGGACTGGACAATGATAACTGCAGTTGAGTGAAAAATTAGTTACCAGTACATGGTTAATTTGTTAAAAAGCAATTTTCCAGTATTTTCTAGTGTAAAAGATAATGTCCATCTGAGATAAAAGTTTCTAATGTGATAAATATTGACCAAAGGACTTCTTTTAGTAGATAGTGCCATTCATGGAAGTATTGCTGAGTGTGTATACACAGATTTCATTGATGGAAGTAAAAGTAAATACAGTGAAAATGCAATTTAAAACAACTGAGCATTTGCAGCATCTGTGGAATATTACAAACAGTAGTAACTTGGCAATAACAACATTCTTCTGAGGTGCAACATTTTCCTTTGGCATTCTATATTAATGAAGAATAGACATGAAGAATTACCACAAAACTGGAAAACTTTGCCAGGGTTACTTTCTTCTTACAACAGAAGAAATAATGATTATTTGAAGAACTCTGTTGTTGAGGATACTGTTTCAGGTGGTGCCCAAATCAAAGGCTATGGGGCTCACATGCTGACTGAGAAATCGTGGTCCATAGAGAGTGGGCAACAGGTTGACTGACACTCTGCCTGAGGACAGCTGGAATTGAGATCTTGGAAGAAAACAGTGGTCAAATCTACCATTGAACATCAAACAGTACAAAATCCCTACATGAGACTTGTTCAGATTTGTTTCAGGTAACAACATGCACAATAAAATTACTGTAATTCATTAATTGACTAATATCAGGTAGGTACAAATATCCTGATATTTAACATGCTCTCTTGATTTATTTTTCCTTAAACAAAAGTTAATTTTTTATGAAACTGGGATACTGTTTGTGAGTGTCTGCTGTGTAGGGAAGTTCCAGACAGAGAACCCACAAGGACCTATTGTGGTCTCTCTCCTCGGGTCAGACACAATAGAATAACTTGTCAATGTATGAGCCAGGGTGAGGAGTGTTCTCTCACTGTAAGATAAAATCAAGAGCAAACCCAGTGTGGACATTCCAATCTGCATAAAGTGATAACATATTTTCCACAAAGGTTGGTAGTGGTTTTTGCATCCATTCTCAAACTATAAGGGGCAGTAGAAGTTTAGCAATCCCTATCCCAAGCCTTCAGAATTACAAGCTTCCTTGTTTCTTATGTCAGTACCAACTATTCTGACATCTATTAATTCACTCTTACCCATTTCCTCAGTAAGTTGGTCAGTGAACTCATTCCTGGTATACTGATGTGTCTCAGTCATCATTCGATAACATATTAGCAAAGCCAGCCCTTAATTGTTTCCCAAGCAATTACCAGGTTTGCCAAAAGTATTGTTTCTATAATTATTTCTGTTAATTTCATTATATAAAAATAATTTGGCCTGACCTTTCTGGTAGAAGAAATTGTTAAAAAAGGTGGAATTTTTGAATAGACTCAGTTAATTGAATGAGTTAGGTTTTAATTGTCATTTCTGTAACAAACATCAAACTAAGTATACTTATAGTATCTATTATTGTGAGGATATATAAAGACCCAATTTTTAGTCCCGAGACAATCAGACCATGGCCGATTTTTAAACGAGACACTTATATTGGTTAGATCAACAACAATGCATTATCTTAACCATGAAATTAGTGCAACACAAATAGGCATGTGTTAAAATAATGACAGTGTCTGTTCAATAGTGTCACACATACCATATTATTCTGCATGAACTGTGTGGTTGGGTTTTTACTGCTCATAGATGTTCAGTGGTGAACTATTGTAGCAGTATGCTGATGTCTGCCTGCAAACTATTAATGAAGCTTATCAAAAGTTAACCAATAGCAAACTGGACATATGAACTGTGTAATATTAGGGGGTTGTGAACAGTGCACTGTGAAAGGCAACTGTAGGCTACGTCATTTACAGTACTCAGTGTTTAACTTCCATCCCCAATTTCTCAGCCAGTATAACAACACAATACTTTGACTCCAAGAACTATCAAAGAAGAAATAAAGCAGGCAAACGTCAAAATGGGGTAGTGCTGGCAAATAACTTGGAGGTAGTCAATGAGCCACACCAAGACAGGAACTTCTAATTGTCATTGGTTCCATTGGCTCCACAGTAAATGTGCTGCATACATTTGGCAGGGACTGTAGTTTGTAGTTACCAGTGTACAAAAACACATATTGAACACCACTATTAGTTCAGAAGGTGGGTGGTGAATGTACAAAGGAAATTAATTGATGACATAAGTTGTGACTTACCAGAAGTAATGCACTTCTGCAGGGGGACATTTAGTCTCAGATGAAAAAAATAGTTAGTGAAATGGATATCAGCACACAAAATGAAGGTCTATTGTCATCGTTTGGAGCTCCATGCACATGAAAACTGAGTGCCCTGAAAGGAAAACAGGAATGATTGTGGGGGTAACCATATGCTATTGACAAAACTCACCATTACTGCTTCTTTTTCTCCTAATTCTTCTTTTTCTTCTTCCTCTCCTCTCTCACCACCAGTCTCCTCTCTGGCTGGTTGTTGGGCTCCTGATCATCGGGGAAAAAAACTGATCAATTTTGAGATACTGTCAAAATTTAGGCAAAAATACATGACAAATGAAAGACAAACTAAGTATGTCTCATCATGGAATAAAATGGCACTAATTGAACAGCAGAAAACCCAAGTTGGAATATTAACAATATTCTGAAGAAGATGGATTGCTATCCACCATAAAGATGACTTGTTGAGCTGCAGACAGGCACAATGAAAAGACTTTCTTGTGTCCACCTGAATGAACATAAGTGTGTGTGTGTGTGTGTGTGTGTGTGTGTGTGTGTCAAAACAAACATCATCCATTCTAAGAGTCGCCAAGTACTTGCTCAGAGATTAGACGAAAGTGTGGTTGCTGAAGGGGAGTGCAGCACCCTTTTTGGTATTTGAAGGTGCAACAGTCTGGGCAAGTGACTGTTCTGGCCTTGTGACACCAACTTACATGGCCTTGCAGTGCTGGTACAGTGAACAGCGTCATGCAAAAGGAAACTACAGCCGTAATTTGTCCTTAGGCCATGCAACTTTACTCTACAGTTAAACGATGGCATCTTCTTGAGTAAAACATCCCACACATGTAAATGATCCCCATGTGGATTTCTAAGTAGGGACTGCTCTGGAGAATGTTGTCAGGAGAAACACAACTGATATTCTACATGTTGGAGGATGGTAAATTGTGTCCCTAAGCTGGGAGGGATGCCTGAAAATTTAAGGAAATAAATGTATAGCTTAAAATTAGAATATAATGGGAATTATTGAAGTTCAGTGGCGAGAGGAACAGGACTTCTAGCCAGATGAATACAGGGCTGGAAATATAAATCAAATAATGTAGGAGTAGATGTAATAATGAATAAGAAAACAACAAACAACAATTCAAGCAAGCCACTATGAACAACATTGTTAACAGATTACTGTAGACAAGATACATGAAGCCAAAACCCATTGCTGTATCCGAAGCTTACAATCCCACTAGCTCTGCAGATGGAGCAATTGAAGAAATGTGTGGTGAAACAAACGAACTTATTTGGACAGTTAAGTGATACAGAAATTTAATTGTGATGGTGGATGGGAATACAACAGTAGGAAAAATAGAAGGAAAATGTGAACTAGGGAAAGAAATGAAAGAGGAAGCTGCCTGGTAGATTGTTGCACAGACCACAATTTAATCATCACTAAAACTTGGTTTAAGAATCATGAAAGAAGGTTACAGACACTGAAGAGTTGCAGACACCATCAGGTTTCAGATTGATTATATAATTTTGAGAGAGAGACTGAATTATGGGTCCAGATTTTAAGATATATCAAGGTGCACATGCAGACTGACCAGAATATACTGATTATATACCGCAGATTGTAACTGAAGAAATGGCAAAAAGGTAGGAAATTATGGAGATGGTATGTGAATAAGCTGAAAGAGCCAGAGGTCATTGTAAGTTATGGACGGAGCATTAGGTAATTACTTACTAGGACAGAGGAAAGGAACACAATAAGACAGGGGAGAGGAACACAGAACAGGTGTGGACAAACAGTGGCCCACTAGTAGTTTTTGTCTGGCCTCCCAAGGCAGAATTTTTTGCAACAATTTATAACTTTTCTGAACTGCAAAGTGGGCTACTGCATGCCATCATTTTAAAAGGTGTGACCTTCTGCTAACCTCTGCCTACATAAGATTGGCTCCAAGCCAAAGTTATTGCCCATCCCTGCAGCAGCAGAACAAATGAATATGGGATATGAAATGGTGAAGGCAGCAGAAGATCAGTTATGTAACAAGACAAGGCTTAGTAGAAATCTTTGGACAACAGAAGAGAACAGAATTTAATTGATAAAAGAAAGGAAATATAAAAATGCAGCAAATGAAGCATATAAAAGTGAACACAGACATCTACAAAGGAGTGACAGGCAGTATAAAATTGCTAAGCAGGAAAGGCTAGAGTTCAAATTTAAGGATTTAGAAGCATATACCACAAGGTGAGAGATAAGCACTGCCAACAGGAAAATTTAAGAGGTCTTTGGAGGTAACATTAGCAGCTGTATGAATATCAAGAACTGAGATAGACAGAAACTACTAAATAAAGAAGGTAATACTGCAAGGAGTATAATAGAGGGTCTATACATAGGAATTGAAGCTGTAAGCAACTTTATGGAAACAGTAGACAGAAGATGGTATGGGAGATATGATACAGCAGGAGGAATTTGACAGAGCAATGAAGGACCCGGGTCAAACCAAGGTCCCTGGAGTACACAACATCCAATCAGAATTACTGATAGCCTTGGGAGAGCAGCCTTGACAAAATAGAACTATTCCATCTGATGAGCAAGGTGTACGAGACAGGTGAAATACCCTGAGACTACAAGAAGAGTGTAATGATTTCATTTTCAAAGAAAGCAGGTACTGACAAGTGAGAGTATTTCATGGCTGCAAAATACTAACACTAATTCTTAGCAGAAGAACGGAAAAGCTGTTTGAATCCAACCTCAGGGAAGGTCTGTTTGGGTTACAAAAACAACACAAATGACACAGGGCAATAAATGCTAAAGGAAAACACGCAAAGAAAGAGATGAAACAAATGATGAGATGGTAGGGAAATTGAAGAACATGAGGGATGTTGTAGAAGGTGACAGCAGGTGGAATCTCTAAGGTGCTAGACATCATGATGCCCCAGCCCTGCTGCCAACCCATCCCTGTCCCCACACCACAGTATGACTGTGACAACACCAGTGGAAGAAGACATGTGGAAAGGTGAAACAAAATGGCACAAAGAACCAGACAACGTGTAGGGGAAAGGGGAGGGAGGAGGGCAGGAATCCAGGCCATCCTCACAGCTTTACTGGAGACGAGATACTGGCGGAAGTAAAGCTGTGAGAACAGGGTGTCAGTCATGCTTGCATAGCTCAGATGGTAGAGCACTTTTCAGTGAAAGGCAAAGGTCCCGAGTTCAAGTCTTGATCCAGCGGACAGTTTTAATCTGTCAGGAAGTTTCAATAAAGGTATTATTTTTGCTAGTTTTTGGAGCCAGTGGCTCCTCCTCCTGGCAGAAGTGTTCAAGGGGAAGGATGTGTTGTGAAGGATAAGGACTAGAGAGAGATTTAGGAAAAGATGCAGAGTTCAGAAAAGTCAGCCTGAACCCCAGATAATGGGAGGCTTACCAGACAGAATGAGAAGGAAAGCCTCTTTCCTTCTCATGCCATCTGGTCATTGATCATGGGAACAAAAAGAAGGTCGTTTCTTCAGGTGCCACTTCTCAGCATCCTCCCACAGTGAAACGAACAGCAGTCTATCAATGATGGTGTCATCATGATTCATGGAGGTTGTGTAATACACCATAGTGCACTCAGCAGCATTTGCCACTATTTCGATTCCTTTTTATTTTGTCTATAACCCTTCATTGAAGGTACCATAGAAAGTTTACTAACATTGTTTTTAAATCAATGCTGAATTATATAAAACACTTTTTATTCCATTTAAAATTGTGTTTTTGGAAAAAATGTTAATCATGATGAAAATTATGATATATGTAAGTCCTTAAAATAGCACAAAACTACCACAAAAAAGTATATGGCATTACCTTCATTTTGAACTGTGTTTGAGAATTTTACTTTGAATGGATTCCAAGATAAGTCTTAGAATCAGGCAGTTTTTTAATTATAGCAACTGTGACTCTTAAAGAGACTGAAGTCCTTTCTTATCACAGTTGTGCATTTGTGGGAGATATTAATGCATGTCCACATTAGGCAACATAAAAATGAACTCCCACAGAAAGAACAATGCTTCCTGCAGTCTGAATTCAAATGTAACAGCCTGTACATGGCCCAGCCATTGGCAGAAAAGAAGAAGTTGCATGTAGTGTGCAATTTAGTGTGATGGGAGTAAGTGCGGGACAGAAAAGTATTGTGTTGGAGAGGAATTGAAAGTGAAGAGAGAGAAAGACAAGGCACAGGACAGGGGCAGAGGTGGACAAGTGTCTGGGACAGGAGCTAGTGAAGACTGACACATGGAGGATTCTGAGACTGAAAGCAATGACAAGGCAAAACCCTCTACTTATGTCAGGGAATCTGATATAGGAGCTGAGGGAAGTGATGAGGCGAGAATGCTTGGGAACTCTGATGCCATGGATTATGAAGTGAGGTAATAGCTGAGTATCACTTTCTTGGCAGCATATTCTGCAACTGAGTAGTCAATTTTGCTCTTTGCGGCAATTTGAGATGGTCTCTGAACAGCTGTTTGGTGATCACGTTCAGGTTAAACGTGACATGGAAATTACAGCACAGCTGGTATACAACATGACTGATTTTTATGAAAGGCCTTGCCTTTCATCTGGAAGGAATCACTCTCTGCTTACCACTGAAAAGATGAGTAAAGTAAGTATGAGGGTGAGTCAAATGAAAACCTTAAATATTTTTTTTATATTTTTTACTGTGCAGAAATGGTACAAAGCTGTATCACTTTTCAATATAATCTCACCCACGCTCAACGCAAGTCCTCCAGCACTTACAAAGTGTATAAATTCCTTTAGAAAAAAATTCTTTGGTAGTCCACGCAACCCATTCATGCACTGCATGGTGCATCACTTCATCAGAACAGAACTTCTTTCCTCCCATCGCGCCTTTCAGTAGTCTGAACATATGGAAATCACTTGGTGATGAGGAATGGCACCATTCCTTGCTGGCTTTCTTCGTTTCCCATTGGTGGAAGTGAACCCAGGTTTTGTCCCCAGTAATGATTCTTGCAAGGAAGCCATCACCTTCTCGTTCAAAGGGCTCAAGAAGATCTTCACAAGCATCAACATGTCATTCCCTCATTTCAGGAGTCAGCTGCCGTGGGACCCATCTTGCAGACACTTTGTGAAACTGGAGAACATCATGCATAATGTGGTGTACTGACCCATTAATCTGTAAACATGCTGCATTGTCATTTAGTGTCACTTCACTATGGCTTCAACTGCTGCAATGTTCGGTGGAGTCACAAATCGTTGTACCTGCCTGACCTAGACGAGGAGCATCTTCCACTGAAGTCACACCATTTGTGAACTTCCTACTACATTCGAAGACTTGCTGCTGTGACAAACATGCAGCCCCTTACTGGACCTTCATTCATTGATGAATTTCAATAGGTTTCACATCTTCACAAAAAAACAAATAAAAGATGCTGTTCTTCCCTGGTGCGAGTTTGCCGGCTATTTAATTCCTTAACAATTTCAGAAATGGGTGCTCCATACATCTAATTCTAACTACCCTCCCGTGTTCAAAGTCTTAATTCCCATCATGTTGCCAGAATCATGCTTGATACTGTTTAACGTGAATGACCTTCGTACAAATGACAGATCCACCAGTGTACTGGCCTTTTATGCCTTGCATATGCAATACTAATGCCATTTTTATATGTGCTTATCGCTACCCCACAACTTTCGTCACCTCAGAGTAAAGAAGTACAGTGTGACACAAGTGACATCAATGTTCAGTTACAGCCTGATGAGATTTAAAACTGGTGCAAAGAATGGCACCTTGTTTTAAATGTTGAGAAATTAAAAACTGTGCACTTCTCAAAATGAAAAACTTAGCAATACAATATTATCATATAAATATGTTGAAGTTCTGTCATGCGTAAAGCTCGCAGCAGACTTCAATTTATTGGTAGTATACTAGGGAAATCAGTCAGTCTACAAAGGAGATTGCTTGTAAATCACCCATCCTAAAATACTGCTGAAGTGTATGGGACCCATATCAAATAGGACCCAACAGGTGATACTAAACATGTACAGAGAAGGGTGGCACTAATGGTCACAGGTTTGTTTGATCCATGGGAGAGTATCACAGAACTGCTAATAAAATGAGCTAGCACACTCTTTAAGATGGACATGAATTATTCCAAGAAAGCGTGCTTACTAAGTATTAGGAACTGGATTCAAATTATGCCACTCAGAACATATTACAACCCCATATATACCAATTCCACAGGAATTCTGAGGAGGTGGTTAGATTAATTACAGCTTGCATGGAGCCATTAAAACAATCATTCTTCTTGCACCCCATACACGAATGGAACAGGGGAAGAAACCCTAATAACGGGCAGTGAGGCGTACCCCCTGTTATGAACTGTATAGTTGTTTGCAGAGTGTAGATAATGTTATTAGATGGGCAGATCAACAAACAGCATGGTGTCAAGTAACCACCAGCAAATATATAGTCTAACACAGGTGGCTTGAGGTGAATGAAGTAATGAATAAATGCCAAACATGGAAGAAAATTTTTACATTCTAGAAAATACAGAAATTTATTTTCACTTATAATGACCTCTGATTTCAGGAATGCAGACAGCTCTAAGAGAAATTCCCAAAATGAACCATGAACAACATTTTTGTTTGCTTTTTCCTGGGATAGGAATATGAATTATCAAGTGGGTGACAAATGCCACTTATGTAATGGAGAATCACTTCCCATTTGCTGAGTATGGTAGATCACATTTCACAAAATTCTCATAACACAGACATTGCAGTAGCGTGTAAACAGCTTACCTGCATTATCACTTCGTCTTCGCTTTCTAGGAGAGACTGATGAATCGCTATCACCATCAGATTTTCTTTCCTGAAAGAAAATAAAGTTCATCACTTAAATAAATGTAAATCAACAAAATTTGAGTGTAAATCACTATTACAAAGACTGCAATATGTCTACATATATACTCTGCAAACCACTGTAATAAGAATAGAGGAGGGCTCCTCTCACTATACTATTTGGTAGGGTTATGGGAGAAGAAGTTTTACCATGGAGATAAAGTGTCAATAGGCAGATGTGCAAACACTATATCCTTTACTAGTGCTGGAGCAACCAAAGACAGTGTTTGGACAGTATACAAAGTCTCTTCTTTCACTTGCCTTTGTCCTCTCACCCCATTTCCATTTTGTCAACACCATTCACACTGGTTGGGAGAGATGGTTAACACCCTTTGACAGATGTGGAAATAGGAAGTGTGTGTCACCGCATTCCATAGGTCAGCACTGTTGGTTGAAGCAAACCTGGGTCAAGCACTACAAGGGAAACCAAGAAATTTATTACCTGCCTGTTGGAAGGGAGGCGCTTCCACAATAATGTCTGTGGAACTCAGGACCATGAGTTTAAAAAAAGAAAAAACTGTATGAACATTCAATCATTTGATAAAGTGACGCACTAGATAAATGAAGTATGAAATTTTGGATGGAGACTCATCAAACCAAGTAAGAATAGCTTCTGACTTGGACCAGAGGACAGTGCTGGAATTCTAGTCATTCTTATTTTATGTTAATGAGCTGACCAACAGTACTAATAGCAACCTCAGACATTTCACAAATGATACTTACCAATAATGAATTATTGTCAGGAAAGATTTGCAGAAATAATGAATCATATATTTAAAAAAATTCAAAGTGGGGCAAAGATTGGTAACTTGATTTGATGCATAGAAAGGTAAAACTCTGGATTTCACAAAATGAAAAAAAAATGTCATACTTTTACTATATTATCAATGATTCAAAATAATTGTACAGTAAACTAAGACAATAATAATTATCAGGAATTCAAAATGGAACAGTTTTACAAGGTCCATAACAGATGAATGACTCCAATTCATCCGTGTGGCCAAATTTAGATAATTGTTAAAAGTGTGAGGGATCAGACCATTTGTTCAACTGACTGAATGTATACAAAGGAGGATGTCACGGATGGTTACAGGTTTGCTTGACTGATGGGAACAATAATCCTGAGAAAACAGATACAAATTATCCCACAAAAGTCACCTTATAAGAATACAAGAACCAGTATTAGTGAAAAATCTAGAAATATTCTTCAGCCTCATGCATTTAGCTCTCTTAGAAACTCTGAAGACCAAATTAGGCTATTTTCTGTATACATAAAGGCAGTTAATCATCCGTTATTCACTCAGTCCATATGCAATTGCAATGAGGAGAAATCCTAACACATGGTGCCTTCCAAAATACCCTCTGAAATACATTTCAGAGTAGTTTGAGGAATATTTATGCAAACACAAATATTTATGCACACACACACTTCTTAACTGATATTAGAAGAGAGGAAAAATAAAATAAAGTACTTAAGTCTCAGGAGATTATATGAAGAAAAATTATTTAAATACAAGACAGAATTAATCCTACATTTTTCAGCTTATTTCAGTACTAACCATTTCGTCCTCCTGCATATGAAATACCGTAACACTAGAACCACGAGTGACCCACTTGATAATTTTTTTGTTTGTCACTCTTTTGTATTATTGCCTAGAGTGTTACATTTCTGTGACTTTTATGAAATAATGTAATTAGTGATTATACTTCATTTCACATTTTATGGTGATAACATAAAAGAGAAATATGAAGATTCACCTAGAACTGTGGATGGGTCAGTTCTGACCCGCCCAGCGCAGTCGCTATAACAATCTCATTTTTCATGTAGTTTCATGCCTATTGTTAGAGTGTGTTTGGTCAATAATCGCGAAACTCATTTTTACTTCACTTCTGGCTGATGTTCCAGTTTTCAGCAGGGGATGAGAAAGACAGGTTCAAACAAGTCTGACCTTATGAATATGTTATGGCCATATTTCTATGCACATAACGGACATTATAAATGCTCTAAATGAGATTTTAAATAATGAATCTGAGGGTGAACCACTGGAGTCTCTATCTGAGGAAGAATTTCCATATCTTACTCCTGAGAAGGTTCTACTGTATGCTGATGAGAAAGGTATGCTTTTTTATGTGTGTGTTTTATAATGATTTTTGTTTATGTATATGTTGCATAGACAGTAATTTGAATTGCAACACTTATGTTTATACATTGTTTCCTGTTGAAATTTTTCAAGTTATATGTTACATTTATGAAGGTGTTTTTTTGTTCTAATATTACACAATATATTCAATATTAAATCACGTTCTAATATGTATAACTACTATTACAGGAACAGCTGCCACAGAGACTAAGTCAACTCAAGGAAGTGGATGTCCTGAAGGTCAGTGTGGACAACAAACTGCCCAGGGTTCTGGACTACTTCAGTTTCCTTCAGGTAGAGATATTGTAGCACCCGATGGAACAACCTGGAAAGTTGGAGTATTAGGTGACTGTTCATCTGGAAGATATTGACAACAGAATGTTTTCAAAGATAAGGACAGGACCATCTCCACATGCAAAACAAAACGTGAGTGAGACCTGTTAGAGTGCACAGCATCTAATGATAATGGACAAAGTTTTGAAACATATTCTAAAATGTACAGAAACTGAAGCACCTTGTGTACTGAGCTCAGATGAATGGACTATAAAAATTAAAGAACTGGAAGCTTTTATAGCTAAATTGTACATCCATGTACGTCCATGATGCTATTGGAGCTAAGAGCTTAGAACTGGACACAAGTGGTCAGTGAAGTGGGGAAATAATTTTGTGAAATCAACAACGGCTTGTGACAGATTCAGAGATACAATGCGTTATCTCAGATTTGACAATAGATCCACAAGATCAGAACGACTAAGAGAAGACAAGTTTGCTTTGGTATCAGAAATCTGGAGTGAGTTCGTTGCGAATGCGCAGTCTAGCTACATACCGGGTCCATATATAACAATCAATGAACAGCTTTTTCCTTCAAAGTGCCGTTGCAGATTCATGCAGTTTATGGCCTCAAATCCGGACAAATACGGGCAAAAGTATTGGATGGCGGTAGATAAAGACTTAAAATATATTGTGAATGCTATCCCTTATATAGGAAAGGATGATACTAGGCGGAGTGATGAGCGTCTTGGTGGCTTTGTTCTAAAAAAAATTTATGCAACCTTACCTCAAAAAAGGAATAAATGTCACATGTGACAATTTTTTCACCTCCTTAGCACTCTCTGACACACTGAAAGCTAATTCTACGAGTCTTGTGGGAACAATAAATCTATCTCGCAGGGAAATACCAGTCTATATCAAAAAGGCAAGAGAACAGTTATAAAGCACAGTATTGTTGAAAAAAAGATGATACCACACTTGACTGTTTATCATTGTAAGAGCAACAAGAATGTCCTGATTCTGAGCACTATGCATCCTTATGTGATGATTGAGGATGGTATAAAAAGAAGCCAGATACTGTTACGTTTTATAACGTGGTTGACCAAATGGCTTGCAAATAGTCTGTCGAAGCACCATCGAGACATTGGCCTGTTCACACATTTTACAACTTGCTGGATTTGGCTGGGATAAATGCGTGGGTATCGTTCAATTCTCTAAATGATAAAAAATTGAAATGCAGGGATTTAATCCTGCAGCTGGCGGAGGAGCTTGCTGAGAAGTACGCAGCGACTAGAAAAACTAGCGTCCCTGTCAGACCTGAAGATGATCCTGACAGACAGAAAAAGTGAACGTTGCCTTGTAAAGTCTAACTGTGAAGGAAACAAATCATTTGTAAAGTGTCACATCTGAAAGAAAACTGTGTGCAACAAATGTACATCAAAAGACTATTATTTGTGTTCATTATGTAACGGTAGCCAGTAAAAACACTCAGCATATACATGTAAGTTTTAAAATATTAAGTTATAATTTGTGTAAACATGGTTTATTTTTGTTAATTTCATTCTAAATATCATAGTGCTTCTAACAATAGATTGATTAGCAGTAACAATAACCCACTGACATAGGGGAAATAAAGGAAAAGATCGCGGGTCATTAGTGACCCAGCTGTGGTTCTACTGTAGGTACGTCCAAGTATCAGCGGTTCTAGTGTTAAAGCACTTCATTTTTGTTACTGCACAATGGGAATACATACTTTTCACAATAAACCCACATAGATTCATTATATTCAGGAAATTTGCATCTCTGCCTTACTTCCAAGTGACAGACGTGGTCCAGTCTTACATCCTTTGGTGGCACATGGGCTGTTGGTACTCTACTGTTCTTTGCTTGGATTTTTTATCCACTTCATTGCTAGATCTCCCTCACTTTGCTGCAGTGGTACCTATCTGGCATATGAATTCATAAACCTCTACACAAAATTTGCTTCCACTCTGGGACGAAGCAAGAACATCCCGAGACCCAAAGAGCCAACACAACTGCTGGCTCACCCTGCATTCATGAAAATTGCAGAGAGCATTGGTGATACTAACTGGGCTATAATGGCCCATCTCTAGAAGGTGCTTACGCGGTTTCAGTACTGGGACAAATATACTTTCTTGCCATTGTGATATGAACTTGCCCTCACTCCTGATGCTGTTAAAGATGGTAAAGCTATGACACCAACAGTATCCTGATAGATGTTTAATCACTTGGATGCGGATGTGGTCTCGTGTTAGGGCTGTATCAGGGCAGTGGACTAAGACACCGACAAATTCCCACTTGCTCAATGGAGCATTACATGGCTCCAGTGGTGTGTAGTGAAAGATAATTGCTTTTTCTCCATCCACTCTTTCAGGAGACAAATGGCAGGTTGATAATGCTCAGATGCAGATGCCCGGGCATAAAGAAGAGCAGAATGTTCAGTAATGGCACCTGGGTCAGTGCAGACAGTGCCATTCAAGGTAATACGAGGCTCATCTGTAGGTGTCTGGTATCCATAGAGATCTCTGATCTTAGCCCAAACCTGACAGGAGAGGTACATAGTCTTATGGTTTAATGATTCCATTTCCAGCAAACTTATTTCCTTTGTTTTGTTAGGTGGCAGGCCCGAACATGAAGCTGCTTACAGGTGATAAGGTGCTTTGTGAGTGCTGCTTAGAGCATTGGAGAGCCAACATACAATCTCTAATGGCCTCTGTAGCATTTTATGACCACCAAGGTACTGTCTTCTTTTGGGGCAGGTCCACAGACAGGGGATCTCCAATTCAGCTGCCAAAGATTGAGTGCATTCATATTCTCAGATGCCTCATCAATATCTCCATGCAGCAGGAAGCCAAGGGTGACAGGAGATGTGAAAGTACCCTGGTCAACACTGTTTGAGAGCCCATCTCGGCAGAGAAGACATCAGGAAGTGGTCACCACATGTCATCGTGGACTCTCTTGGGGAGGGATGGATGGATGGATGGATGGATGGGAGAAGACAAGGAATGCAGATACGAAGGTCAATAACCAAGAAAGTTGCATGCACCAAGCTGAAGTTTGTGGGGCTACCAGAAATCAGTAGGCAAGGGTCAGGTTGTGGCTGTACACTTTCATGGTCTTTGCCATGGCCAATGATTGTAGTGCCACCCCAAAAAAGTTATGGGCATTGAAATCCCCAAAAAGGTGGGGGAAGCTAAGAAACCAATGATTACAGTATATTCTGACACACTTTACCGTTGGGGGTGGGGGAGGTTAACACTGCAGTAGGTGATATTCTGAAATGCCCTTACTCAAACAGCCACAACCTCTAAAGGTGTATTAAGAGGCACAAGTTCACTACAAAGAGTGTCCTGAATATATGTGCAAACTCTGCCTGACACCTTGTCATAGGTAGCACAAGTCTTATAATACCCACCCTATCAATGAAGGGCCAGGGTCTGCATTGGTGGAAAACGAGCCTCCTCAAGGGCAATATGGAAGGCAGGGGAAGTGTTTGAAAGATGTCATAGCTCAGCCTGGAGGTGGAAAAAACTGCTATAGATCCACTGGAGAATAATAATGTTGAAGTACTGTGGGGCCGTAAAGCGACCAAGGAGGTGGCTATGCCTTAGGGTCACGTGCTGCCATAGCTTGAGGGGCTATAGCATCGATATACACAGGTTCTGGGTTCCACTACGTGGTACCAACTGGGCCTCATGGGACACCAGAATCTCTTCCTTGGTCACAGGAATGGAACAGGCGCGATTTGGTGGTGTGGGGGCTACCAGAATTTTCTTGTTTGAGGACTTTTGATACTTCTTCTTCTTAGAGTGTTTGCAGACCAGTGGAAACCCTGGGAGCAAGTGTCCCATGTTCCAAGGGACCTCTTTCTGGCTAGACAAGCCAGAGGAACATGACTTGTCTGGCTGGGAGGTGGGGGACCAATGTCCCTGAAGGGTGGGAAGTCCATGATTTTCAAGTAGGTGAGGTGGAAGTAGCAGGAGGAGAGTTGCCAACTATGGGGAAGGGGGGGGGGGGAGGCTTGGTCAAGCAGCCCTGAAGCCCCACTGTCGGAGATGTAGCTGGTGAGAGTACTGTTGCCAAAGCAGGCAAGGTCATGACAGCTGCAGCATATGACATTTATACGTGCTGGGTGCAACCACTCATACTTGTTTGGCTCCTGACAAGTTAGATCATCCAGGGTCTCTTATTCTTATCTTCACTCTGGAAAATGGTGCATCCTGGTGAGCAGAGGGGAATGGTGCATTCCACAGTTGACATTTTAAGCACTGCATCGTGGAAGGGGGGGGGGGGGCATACAGTTTCACATCACATATCGGTATATAATCACCTTGACCTTTTCAGGCAATTAATTGCCCTCACAGGCCAAGATGAAGGCACCTATAGCAACCCATTGTCCGTTGGTCCCCCATGTTCATGATGAACACAGTGTACACCCCTCACTCCAAACTGGTGCACAGCTCATCAGATTGCAAGAGCAGAACTTGGTGGCAAATGATGCCCTGAATTATATTTAGAATGTTATGGAGGAGTGCCGCCCCATGAACCATGGACCTTGCCGCTGGTGGGGAGGCTTGCGTGCCTCAGCGATACAGATGGCCGTACTGTAGGTGCAACCACAACGGAGGGGTATCTGTTGAGAGGCCAGACAAACATGTGGTTCCTGAAGAGGGGCAGCAGCCTTTTCAGTAGTTGCAGGGGCAACAGTCTCGATGATTGACTGATCTGGCCTTGTAACATTAACCAAAACGGCCTTGCTGTGCTGGTACTGCGAACGGCTGAAAGCAAGGGGAAACTACAGCCGTAATTTTTCCCGAGGACATGCAGCTCTACTGTATGATTAAATGATGATGGCGTCCTCTTGGGTAAAATATTCCGGAGGTAAAACAGTCCCCCATTCGGATCTCCGGCGGGGACTACTCAGGAGGACGTCGTTATCAGGAGAAAGAAAACTGGCGTCCTACGGATCGGAGCATAGAATGTCAGATCCCTTAATCGGGCAGGTAGGTTAGAAAATTTAAAAAGGGAAATGGATAGTTTAAGGTTAGATATAGTGGGAATTAGTGAAGTTTGGTGGCAGGAGGAACAAGACTTTTGGTCAGGTGATTACAGGGTTATAAATACAAAATCAAATAGGGGTAATGCAGGAGTAGATTTAATAATGAATAAAAAAATAGGGGTGCGGGTTAGCTACTACAAACAGCATAGTGAACGCATTATTGTGGCCAAGATAGACACAAAGCCCATGCCTACTACAGTAGCACAAGTTTATATGCCAACTACCTCTGCAGATGATGATGAAATAGATGAAACGTATGACGAGATAAAAGAAATTATTCAGGTAGTGAAAGGAGACGAAAATTTAGTAGTCATGGGTGACAGGAATTCGTCAGTAGGAAAAGGGAGAGAAGGAAACATAGTAGGTGAATATGGATTGGGGGGAAGGAATGAAAGAGGAAGCCGCCTTGAAGAATTTTGCACAGAGCATAACTTAATCATAGCCAACACTTGGTTCAAGAATCATAAAAGAAGGTTGTATACCTGGAAGAATCCTGGAGATACTAGTAGGTATCAGATAGATTATATAATGGTAAGACAGAGATTTAGGAACCAGGTTTTAAATTAAGACATTTCCTGGGGCAGATGTGGATTCTGACCACAATCTATTGGTTATGAACTGCAGATTGAATCTGAAGAAACTGCAAAAAGGCGGGAATTTAAGGAGATAGGACCTGGATAAACTGAAAGAACCAGAGGTTGTACAGAGTTTCAGGGAGAGCATAAGGGAACAATTGACATGAATGGGGGAAAGAAATACAGTAGAAGAAGAATGGGTAGCTCTGAGGGATGAAGTAGTGAAGGCAGCAGAGGATCAAGTAGGTAAAAAGACGAGGGCAAATTAAAATCCTTGGGTAACAGAAGAAATATTGAATTTAATTGATGAAAGGAGAAAATACAAAAATGCAGTAAATGAAGCAGGCAAAAAGGAATACAGACGTCTCAAAAATGATATCGACAGGAAGTGCAAAATGGCTAAGCA
Source organism: Schistocerca serialis cubense (assembly GCF_023864345.2). NCBI lineage: Eukaryota > Metazoa > Arthropoda > Insecta > Orthoptera > Acrididae > Schistocerca > Schistocerca serialis. Next base: position 621,659,775 of record NC_064644.1, on the reverse strand, counting down.
GGGATGGCTAGAGGACAAATGTAAGGATGTAGAGGCTTGTCTCACTAGGGGTAAGATAGATACTGCCTACAGGAAAATTAAAGAGACCTTTGGAGAGAAGAGAACCACTTGTATGAATATCAAGAGCTCAGATGGCAACCCAGTTCTAAGCAAAGAAGGGAAGGCAGAAAGGTGGAAGGAGTATATAGAGGGTTTATACAAGGGTGATGTACTTGAGGACAATATTATGGAAATGGAAGAGGATGTAGATGAAGACGAAATGGGAGATAAGATACTGCGTGAAGAGTTTGACAGAGCACTGAAAGACCTGAGTCAAAACAAGGCCCCGGGAGTAGACAACATTCCATTTGAACTACTGATGGCCTCGGGAGAGCCAGTCAAGACAAAACTCTACCATCTGGTGAGCATGATGTATGAGACAGGCGAAATACCCTCAGACTTCAAGAAGAATATAATAATTCCAATCCCAAAGAAAGCAGGTGTTGACAGATGTGAAAATTACCGAACTATCAGTTTAATAAGTCACAGCTGCAAAATACTAACGCGAATTCTTTACAGACGAATGGAAAAACTGGTAGAAGCCGACCCCGGGGAAGATCAGTTTGGATTCCGTAGAAATGTTGGAACACGTGAGGCAATACTGACCTTACGACTTATCTTAGAAGAAAGATTAAGAAAAGGCAAACCTACATTTCTAGCATTTGTAGACTTAGAGAAAGCTTTTGACAATGTTAACTGGAATACTCTCTTTCAAATTCTGAAGGTGGCATGGGTAAAATACAGGGAGCGAAAGGCTATTTACAGTTTGTACAGAAACCAGATGGCAGTTATAAGAGTCGAGGGGCATGAAAGGGAAGCAGTGGTTGGGAAAGGAGTAAGACAGCGTTGTAGCCTCTCCCCGATGTAATTCATTCTGCATATTGAGCAAGCAGTAAAGGAAACAAAAGAAAAATTCGGAGTAGGTATTAAAATTCATGGAGAAAAAGTAAAAACTTTGAGGTTCGCCGATGACATTGTAATTCTGTCAGAGACAGCAAAGGACTTGGAAGAGCAGTTGAACGGAATGGACAGTGTCTTGAAAGGAGGATATAAGATGAACATCAACAAAAGCAAAATGAGGATAATGGAATGCAGTCGAATTAAGTCGGGTGATGCTGAGGGAATTAGATTAGGAAGTGAGACACTTAAAGTAGTAAAGGAGTTTTGGTATTTAGGGAGTAAAATAACCGATGATGGTCGAAGTAGAGAGGATATAAAATGTAGACTGGCAATGGCAAGGAAAGCGTTTCTCAAGAAGAGGAATTTGTTAACATCGAGTATAGATTTAAGTGTCAGGAAGTCGTTTCTGAAAGTATTTGTATGGAGTGTAGCCATGTATGGAAGTGAAACATGGACGATAACTAGTTTGGACAAGAAGAGAATAGAAGCTTTCGAAATGTGGTGCTACAGAAGAATGCTGAAGATAAGGTGGGTAGATCACGTAACTAATGAGGAGGTATTGAATAGGATTGGGGAGAAGAGAAGTTTGTGGCACAAATTGACTAGAAGAAGGGATCGGTTGGTAGGACATGTTTTGAGGCATCAAGGGATCACAAATTTAGCATTGGAGGGCAGTGTGGTTGGTAAAAATCGTAGAGGGAGACCAAGAGATGAATACACTAAGCAGATTCAGAAGGATGTAGGTTGCAGTAGATACTGGGAGATGAAGAAGCTTGCACAGGATAGAGTAGCATGGAGAGCTGCATCAAACCAGTCTCAGGACTGAAGACCACAACAACAACAATGGAGGAGTGACAGTCACCTGTATGTCACCCAACGTGTTGTAAGCAAGCAGCACCTGTGACTGGGCAGGGGATGCTGCTTTGATCAAAACTGACCCACTTTTCATTATACAGATGACTGCCACTTCCACAAACTTGTCTTGTAAGTTCTTTTTGCGGCCAACTAGGAATCCCCATCAGTCCTTATGCAAACCATGTTGTGGAGAGCATCTTTCTCTGCTTGCCACTTAACCCTATGGTTCTCCCATGGCATAGCCAAGGAAGGGAACATTTTAAGGTTGTATCTCTCTGGATTAAGAGGGGTCTTCCCTTCCATAGAGACTGCTGGGCTGTATGACTGCCAGTGGAAGATAACTTCATCTACTACATTTGCAGCTCATCTGCTGTTGTGACACCACTCTGAATTGGAACTTTTCCCATACACGCCACCAAGCCTCACCAATAACTACCTGGCCAGTAATGCATTGCGAAGGGTGCAATGATGGAAAGGCACAAAATTTGGAGCATCCACTGCATTGGGTGACCACCTCTGCACGATATGCACTTCCGGAGAACTTTGGAAATAGGTGGCTAGTCAAACCCAAGAATGGGGACTATGTTTTTATTTAATGAGAAGTTACAGAAAATGTCTGAAGTGAAAACTCGATTCCCTGCCATAAAACAGATCCCAACAAGGTGTGCACCAAGAAAACCATCTGATGGGTAGGCAGACGGGGGGAATAGTGGAAGTACAAGCTTGTAGCATGGAAAGGAAGTAATGCTGCAAAGGCTGGGGACCCATGACAGCCGTGCACTTATTCACTAGTTCTGTGAACCCCCTGGAGGGTCAGATAACCAGTCCTTCACAGTGCCTTGCCAACCGAGTATGCTGCTGTATTTAACTGATTTTTGTGGAACAAACTGTTACATAACTAAGTCATCAGGCAACAATTTAGCTACCCATTGCGTTAAATGAACCAGCAAGCCATCTGAATGAAAACCAAGAATAGTCCTCTCTAAATAAAAAACTGTGACTGGTGAATGATCCCATTATGGTTACAGGAAGAAAATTTCCTGGCCTTGCAGAGAACTGACAATGAATGATCTGAATGGAGGTAGTGTTGTAACGCTCCACAGTGAAATAGGTTTCAATAGTTCCACACATTAGATCTAACCACTTCTTTTTACTCAGGCATGTCGTATACATTCCACTCAAACAATAACTCTGAGTATCACACCACCAGAAAGTTTAAAACAGTTTAACACTGACGAAAATACGTCCGAAACTGGTGCAAGATTACGAAATATCCACTGCGACACTAACAGCAGTTGAGATATGGTCAATTGAAGGGGATTCCGAAGTTGCAGTCATTCATTAACATATCGACAAAGTGCAGAGTGATCTACTACACAATTAACAAATCAAGGTGTTGAAAATAGGAGATGCCATAGAAATATCATAAGAAAGAATATTGTCTTTTCAAAATTTCGTAAACATTCGTAATTGCGCTAGTGGTGTGTTGGAACCAAGTGGTGTCATCCTTGTACACACCTGTATTTAATGTGTAACTGTCTAAAGTATCATTGCTGTAGGTCCGTAAGTTATTGCTCAGAGCTTCACCGAGTATAATGTTTTGTCGCACAGTTTGTGAATTTCGAGATGGCAGAGTTAGAGGAGCAACACGTTGAGTTACATTTTGCGTGAAACTCTAGAAAACATTTACAGACACGCACAAGATGCAGAAATTCTACGTTGTTGAGCGCCAAAGCCGTATTCTGTGTATCACGCGGTTTAAATATGCGAAGACGGAAGTTTATGATGACGCCCGTTCAGGACGCCCTTCGACGTCTACCGATGACGCTCATGTCAGGAACGTCAACGAAACTGTGCGTGCCAATCTAAGACAGAATGTCCGAGAGACTGCAGAAGAATGTAATATTTCAGTTGGATCATGTCACAAAACCCCGACACTGCATCGTGGTGCCGCCAGGTTGGTCACACGGCTATGGAGTCAAGACCAGAAAGACCTTCACCTCTGAATCTGTGAAGAGCTTTTGTATGGCGCAAATGGGAACCAGATGTTCGTTGAGGTAATCTTAACTGATGATGAGACGTGGATCTACGTTTATGATATTGAGACGTTAAAACAACGAAGATTTGCAATGATAGGCAAGGCAAGAAAATTCGAGGACGACACTTCACGCGAACCAGGAAAAGGCATACCAAGACTGCTTCTGGAAGTAGAAACAGCATTTGGAGCGGTGTATCAATTGTGCAAGCGGTGTATCAATTGTGCAAGAGAGTATTTAGAAGGAGACCAAGCACAATTAGTAAAAGGTAAGCGCAGAAACTTTTGTGGAAAAAGTTCCGGAATTTTATCAAGAGACGTCGTTCATTGATCATGACGAGGCGTCGTACTTTGGCCATGAAGAGTAAGTCTTATTCAAGGTGTACATCATGTTCGTTTAGTACTCAAATGAAGTGCAAAAAGTAGTTCACTAAATTTTGGAGCATATCAAAAAATTCAACCGAGTTTTTGTTTGATAATTTGTTGCAATGACAGGGTACATTGCTTCGTGCGAGGAAATCAGTAGCATCATAGTAACTGGTACACAGGTGGCATGCACAAGAGATTGAAAGGTTTATGTCGAAAGCATTGTGATTTTTTCTCTCTGCAAGAAAAAAATTACGATTTTCATTCACAGTTCAACTTGCAATGGGGAAAAAATACTATGCAAGTTTTGGTTGCCAACCTAGTGGCGACAAACATGCGGGAAGAAGATTGGATTACAAACGGAAAGAAGTCATCTTATCAGGAAAATTTGCCTGCACATGAAGCTGTTGTGGCAGTTGGAAACAGATTTGGTACACAATGACAACCACGTATTCCAACATCTAAGGGGCCGAGTCACCACCACCACCACCACCACCACCACCACCACCACGGGAGTGTCTCCCGACAGTACGCACTTGGCTGTTTTGACGTTTACTGACCGGAAGTTGGTTTCCGTGACGAGGCATCCTGTTCGAAGACGCCATTCATGTTGATGTTTGCCTTGTGCTCCATTTAACTGCTTTCGTTGTTTGTTGCTGCTTCTTGTTATTTCGTTGCTGCTGTTACGTTTTGTTATTGTTTCTTGTTATTGTTTAGTTTGTTTTAGCAAACATGAGTGATTCCCAAGAAACGCTCTATAAGTGTGAGGAATGCAGTTCAGAGTTTAAAATGCGAAAGAACCTCTACGCCCATATGAGGAAAGTTCATGAACTTGATATCCATGTGTCTAAAAAAGGAAAAGGCAGTGAATTATGTCCCCAGTGCGGAATTGCATTTATGAGATGCAGTTCATTAAAACGTCATCAAATAACTGTGCATGGCATGAAGTCGGAGGAAAACAGACGGAAATGCCGCATTATTTGCCCACAGTGCTCTCTCTCGTTTCTCACCTACGACACACTGAGAACACATATTCAAGAGAACCATGACGTTAGTTTTGAGTGCCAGGAGATAGAATTTGGTTGTCTTGCAGGTTTGTTTTTTATATTTATTGTGTTAGTCACGTTTTAGTAAATTTTGTTGATCCCAAGTACATGACTTAAAAATACTGTCTTAACATTTTTTCAGAATTTGAAGAGTGGAAAATTTCTTACGAAAAAGTAAACCATGTTCGTCATGTAATGAATTGTTCGGAGCAGGAGCGACTAGAAAAACGTGTTCGATATTACCACTGCCATCGCTCTTTCAATTTCAATTCTAAAGGAACTGGTGCCAGGTGTGTCAAAAGTATGGGCACGAATAAAATAGGCAGTACTTGTCCATCCAACATGCAAGTGACAATAACAGAGGACAAATGCTGCTTAAAATTTTTTCCAAAACACATGGGACACACCCAAGATGTTGGAAGAACATTTCTGCATGGGAACGAGAGGACAGAGTTGGCAGGTAAAATGGATTATGTTACACTTATGTACATGAAACATGAAATTATCAAATTTATTTGTGTGAACAGACGTAGGGTCTATCAATGTGCTTCATTTTTATTTCCTTTTTTTTTTTCTTTTTTCAGGATGGCTGTCACAGGGTGTACCTGTTGGACGAGTCTTACAAGATGTCCGAAGTGCAACAATCGCTGCAAGTATGGAGAGAATCCATCTCCTTGAGAAAAAAGATTTGCATAATATAAAAAGGGATTTTGATATTGGTTATGCAACGAAGAAGCATGAAAATGATGCAGTGAGTGTGAGACTGTGGGTTGAAGAAATGAAGAGACAAAGTGACAACCCAGTACTGTATTTCAAGCAGCAAAAACAAGTGGATCCTAATTTTCAAGATGAAGACTTCATTCTTATTATAATGACAGACTTTCAGGCCGAACAACTTCTAAAGTATGGAGAAGATAAAATATGTGTGGATGGCACTCATGGCATGACTGCATACGATTTTCAACTTTTTACTATTGTCGTTGTTGATAGATATGGTGCTGGAATGCCAGTTGCATTTTGTTTTTCAAATAGGGGAGACATGTGCTTATGTCTTTTTATTTCAAATGTGTGAGAGAAAGGGTGGGCACTGTAAAGACCAATGTGTTTATGTCTGACGATGCACCAGCATTAATGCATGGTCAGCAGTAATGGGACCTGTGCCAAACCAGTTGCTGTGTTCTTGGCATATACAACGGAACTGGTCTCAGAATTTAAGGAGAATTTCTGGGGGTAGTGAGAAAAAAATCAGCAGTGTTTAGTTCACTAAAGCGACTTCAGACTGAACTGGATATAGATGTTTTTAGTTGTAGTCTGGAGAAAGTGGTGGAAGACTTATTGAATGATCCGGATACTGCAGAATTTGGCAGGTACTTTCTTAAGATGTACTGCCAGCGAGTGGAAAAGTGGGCGTATTGTTTTAGGCACCGATTGGGCATTAATACAAACAATTACTTGGAGTCCCTACATAAAGTTATTAAATACAGTTATCTAGAAGAGAAAAAGTGCAGAAGGCTGGATAAGTCATTAAATGCTTTGTTATGTTTAGTGAGAGACAAAGTATATGAGGGCTTAGTGAAGCTCTCAAAACGTAAGCAGTGCTCTAGGGCGTCAAGAGTGAAAGCAAGCCACAACGATAGCTCAGCTATAACAAATGGGATGATTTTATGCAGGGGTGAAGGGTTGTGGGAAGTGCTTTCTTCCACTGGTTGTGAAGTGTATGTTGTTGTAAAAAATTCAGAACTGATATGCGAAAGAAAATGCTCACTTAAGTGCAACACCTGCAACATATGTGTACATTCGTATAAATTCAGCTGTTTAGACAACATTTTAAATTTTAACATATGTAAGCATATACATGCATGTGCCAAATCATTGTCTGGTGCTGTCCAGGAGAGTGAACAGTGTTCCTTGCCCTCTAGTGCAGACAATGAATATGTGTCAGCATTGCTTTCTGGCAATTCAGAAAAATCTGCTGACACATTTGAACAGGATGTGATGTCTCACTGTGAAACTATAGTTGCACTCAGCAAAGGAACACAGTGTGGACAGGAGACTAAGGCCAAAGTATTGAAGGATCTGAAGAAGATCATTGGTAATCTTAATAAAGATTTTTCTTTCTCAGAAGAAAACACAGTAAATGTGAATGCCAAGATTGAATCTCAGGCTAGATTTTTTCCACAAAGCAGAGAAGGATTTTGTGAGGGGTGATTAAGTGTTTAAAAAAAAGTAAACTCCAGGTTGGAATATCAACAATATTAGGAAAAATTAGTTTGCCACTCACTGTAAAGGTGACATGTTGAGTTGCAGACAGGCACAATGTAAAGAATGTTACATATTTAGTTTTTGGCCAAAGCCTTCTCCAGAAAACAAAACACAAACAGATTAACACTAGCAAGCACACATGACCAATATCTCCCACTGCAGATAGTGAAGATGTGTGCAGGTAGTGTGCTTGTGTGTGTAAATCTTTTTGTGTTTTCTTTTCTGAAGAAGTCTTTGGCCAAAAGCTAAATGTGTAACAGTCTTTACATTGTGCCTGTTTGCAACTCAACATGTCACCTTTACAGCGAATAGCAAACTATCCTTTTCCTAATATTGTTAATGCGCATAAAGGTGGTCTTGTAAATTATGTCAATTTGTGAGTGTGTGTGTTTCTGAGAGAGAGAGAGAGAGAGAGAGAGAGAGAGAGAGAGAGAGAGAGAGAGAGAGAGAGAGAGATTCCGTGTAGTTGAAGGTGAATAAAAATTTAAATTTACTTGTGCATTTTTTTAATTTTGTTAATCATGGTATACTAAAATAATGCTGTCCCACCATCTTGGCTCATTCAAACTGTATTCTATAATTCAGTGATATCTAATTGTCTAAATAAAACTGAATTGCACAATGAAACATTATAATTGGTCTGTATCAGTGTTTGGTAAAGGATTTGAGTTAACAAAAGACAACAAAGAAAGTAATGGAATTTGTCATGATTTTACTACTGTGTCTGAGCACAAAAATCAAGGATTTAGTGTCACGCTACAGCAAGTCTTAGTTTCTATGTAAAAGAAAACTGGCTGAAATTCTCAAAAGTGCTTAAATGTCATGTCTGTTATGACAAAATACTTTACCACACACAGAGTTTGCCTGTGTTGCGACATTTTTTGGTCTTCTGTGGATAGCTATAATCAAATTTGGTTTTGATGGTCTGAAATAACTCTTTAAATGCATTAATTACAGCCATTTCTTGTAATCCCACCTGTGAGTCTACTGCAGTTAGCGCTGTTTGAAAAGAGTTTAATGTTTCCTTGTTAATGATCCTTTTTGTGAATACATAATTAGAATGCTAGGAAACAGCTGGTTGATTATTAGTTCTCTTTGTATAAAGTCCCATGACTAGTGCTCTGTTGGCAGACGTCATTGAGTCAACTAAAGTCATCTCATAGTCCCATGTATTTAGATTTGCGATAACAGTGTCAAGGCAGGCATCACCTCTGGTTGGTAAATGACATGCTACAAATAGTCCATAAATTGTTAATAGATTCATAAATTTTCCTCCTTAGAACTCTCCTTGCAAAAGTGTACATTGAAATGAACACCCAGTGCAATTTCTGATTTCAAGTGCATAAAATAGCACAGCCAAGATTCTATTTAGATGAGAAAATTTTCAAAGTTGCCATCTGGAGAATGGTATACTAGACAACAATTATTATAATAAGATTTAATAAGTCCGAAGCAGCCAACTCAAAATCTAGGTCCACACAGTAGCTTTTTAAATCAATTTCTTTAACACTAGATTTTCTGTTCGTATATTTAGATACATCACCAAAGGAAGCAGGTGTTCTGCACCATGCACTTATTGAATTTAGGCATTCAATTCAGTTATACTACCCTGCTTCTTGTGCTGATAACCAATGTTTACATACACAGTAAAATTGGCTTCACTTCTATAAAAAGTGATAACACATTAAGTTTAGTTCTAAGATACAGGCATTATGGGAGTAACTTTTTGAGCACTATGTGACCCGTTTACATTTCATTCCTCTTTCTGTTTGTCACAGAAAAGATTATTTCACAGGAATATTGGCGACACTATGGAATAAAATAAACGATACATCACAATATTTTTGGACCATGTAGCATTATCCATTACATTATATCTAAGATCAGGGTAAACACTCAAGATTTTCACCTCTTTTTTTTTTTTTTTTTTTGCTGGAAGCTAAAGACGTTTTCTAGAGTTGTACAAATTATGACTCTGTTCAGGTCTAGCCATGATCTTTTTCACCATACAGCATTCCTTATGCAGGTTTTCAACAGGGCTGGAACTATACTATGGCTACTTAAAAGCCGCTTTTCGTCGTCCAAAATATTAAAAATACTTCATATTCCCTGGTTTGGTCCCCCTACATGTGAATGCGAAATAAACCGAGGTAGCAGACTTATGAGCAGTATAGCCTTGTGTTAACCTTTTAACCACATTTATTTTCCATATTTTACGCACATTTCGTTATAACAACTAAGATCCACAGAAAGAAAGGGAAAAAAAACCTGACACTAATCGGCAGAATATTTCGGCGAATCTGTACGCACACATATCAATTACGTAAATTTCAGTATGGGCCTACTGCGGAAATTTTACACTATTCTGTTTATTGAACATGAAGGACTAAATCATAAGATGGAAATTACTTCGTGCTTAACTAATTCCTTCAGTATTCACGTGTGCAACTCAGTGATCTCTATACTGATGCAACTGCACTGCATGTAAACCGTCCTCGCAGCAAAGTGTTTACTGAAGGGACAGTCACGTGACTTCCGGCAGCCAAACGTCAAAACAGCCAAGTGCGTACTGTCGGGAGACACTCCCCCACCACCACCACCACCAGGCTAGCTCGAGACACTTGCATCCCCTGGCTGTTGTCCTCTAGATGAACAACGTTGTTATTCCCGCCAAGGATAGGTTCGGAAATCTTACAGCCACACTTGGGGAATGGGATCTCCTCACTGGAAAAATGCACAAAGTATACGGACATAAAACGGATAGTGACGTACAATTGGTGCATTTATATCAAAAATACCCTTTTTCTGTGAAGGCAAGAAATCGTCTCCTTACCGACAAACTACCTACACACACGTACATACACCGCAAGCCACTGTACAGTGCGTGGCGGAGGGTACCCAGTATCACTTCTTGTCATTTCCAGGCTGTTTCACTTGCAAACAGAGGGAGCTGAAAACGACAATTTGCCTGCATATGAGCCCGAATTTCACCTGTCTTAACTACATGATTCTTACTCAACATGTATATTTGGCAGGACTAGAATCGTTCTGCAGTCAGTTTCAAATTCCAGTTCCCTACATTTCCTCGTAAGTTTCTCGAAAACAACGTCGCCTTCTCTCCAGTGATTCCTGTTTGAGTTCCCAAAGAATCTCTAATATTCTTGTGTTGTTCAAACCTACCCGCAACGAATGAGCAAACCGCTTCTGAATTGCTTTGATATCTTCCTTTAATCTGACCTGGTGCAGATCACAGACACTAACAGTATTGAAGAGCAGGCTGCATCAGTGCCCTGTATGTCGTCTCCTTTACAGATGAACCACACTTTCCCAATAATTTTCCCAATAAACCGAAATTGACCATTCGCTTTCCCTGCCACAATCCTCACGTGCTCATTCCATTTCACGTACCTTTGCAACGTTATGCAGAGATATTTAAATGACGTGACTGTGTGAAGCAGAGCACTACTCACACTATAACTTAACATTATGAGTTTTTTTTTTTTTTCATACTCATCTGCGTTAACGTACACTTTCCTACTTTAGAACGAGCTGCCATACGTCATACCAACTAGAAATTTTGGCCAAGTCATCATCTATCATCATACAGTCATCCTCAACACCCTCCCATACTCCAAAGCATCATCAGCAAACAGTAGATTGTCCGCCATATCATTTCTGTGTATAGACAACAGCGGCCCTATTTTGCTTTCCTGGAGCACTGCTGACGTTAACCTTGTCTCTGATGAACACTCGCCGTCGAGAACAATGTACTGGGCTCTTTTACTTACGAAGTCTTCGTGCCACTCGGATGCCTAGGAACCTATTGCACATGCTCTGACCGTTAACAGTCTATTAGTAATGTTTGTAGAATCCTGTACTCGTTCCTTTCACTAAACGTGAGATTCTGTACAAAACTGAGGTTGCGTGTGAAAACTTAATTGACGTCAGACATACGAAAAGTCCTTCTCTGAATGAATTAGCAAATCTTACAAATGTATATCACAACACACGAGCGGACAAGCTTACAAGGGGAGGTTCCCATCTAAATCTAAGACAGATGGCGAACATGACAGAAGGGAACTATGGATGACTCGCGTTCTCGACCAGAATTGCCTCACTATAAGTAACCAAGCACCTAAATTTTCATCCACTTGTTCTCTTGTCAAGACTCCGAATAAACACCATAAATGTATTTTTGGATTTCGCAGACGTTTGCAGCTTGCTTACACACTAGCGAGTCTTGCTTACTCCAGCCCACAAAATCACCGCTTTGCAGTAAACAAAGATGTAAACAGCATGTTTCGAGCCTTCCACAGTGCCATCCATTTATGTGGATTAATCTACTGCTCGATTTGTCAGGTTTCCTCCACACAAGCCATCGACAGTTCACTTCCGCGTGTTCAGATGAGTCATTTCCAATTCGTGCACAATATTTCGACGACCGACATGATCGTCCCCTCCCAGTGTCACGAGTTTAGTCGTCTCACGTCCTCGCCACCCCGACACAACCCTATGAAAATGATCTGGTCGGTCGTCAAAATATCTTACACAAAACGGATTGGCGGAGCACACAGAAGCATATCGTTAACTGTCTGTATGTAAACGGCGTGCAGGTCCTCAACACGACAAACCTCGAGAGGCCCTCAGGGAGATCGCTTATGAGGGGCAGCGTACGCTAGGAATGGCTCTGTGATGTTACACCGACGCTTTGATTAAACGGATACTTCATTTATAATAAAAGGTATTTCGAGGCTTAAGAGGTGCAACCAACCGATGAGCAACGAAGTTATTTCCAAGTTATTTCTGATGAAGAAAACAACACATTGGTTCTTCCTTTAGGATGACAGTTCTCGTATCAAAGTGGCAAAAAATCGAGGTGTTTTGGTGGATTTGGACCACCACGCATGTGTCTGTGGTAATAGACTTTATCCAAACCCTTATGGGGATCCATAGTCCTTTTTCTCTTTCACTGTGTGTGTTCGTGGGGGGTGGGGGCCGAGTCACACAGTGAGGAGGAAATCTCATAAAATGACACCCATTCGCTCACTCCAACCTCACGTTGACACACACAACCACTCGATCTCACAGGCCTTTCATACAAAAGAGCAGGTGAAAGGTGCTACACCTGGGAACAGAAGTAAAACTACAGAAGCTGAAAGAAAGGTACGAGGAATGAGTCTGGCTGACCAGTTACAAAAATCGTGGGTGAGGCAATCGCCCAGATAACACGTTAAGAACAACGCCCTAATTTTTTTGGAGAGAAGTCGAACAGATCTCTGAACCTTAAAGCTCTTGCCACATTCGTTTGCATGTTGCTCGAAATAGAGGGCACGTCTGTCAGGAAAT